>NC_135889.1:88435108-88638103 GCF_964194155.1 Cetorhinus maximus
CGTTGTGATGCCGTGGGCCCACCCATCTGACAGCCAGACAGCTTCTTGATCTGCATTACGTTCTCCAGGGCCTGAGGGAAACCCATTCACCCAGATTTCATGCCCACTTAACTAACCCCTTGCTTACTCGACACTTCCCCGTAAATATCAAGGCCAATGAAATACATTAAAGTGAATATTTTACCAAGGCACATGAAATGAAAAAAATCATGCATAACTGCATGACTTATGACTCATGTAATTGATCCCTTGAGAAATAATCTAGATATTGTAAAGCACTCTTCAGAATAATTCTCTTGCATATCTTAAAGGTTCAATTTACTTAATACTTTCAAATTCTGTGAAATGAATTGCTTTGTTCACTCTGCACACTCTTCATTTAAAATTACAAATATTGTTATACCCTTCGCAAAATAACTTTGACAAGAATGCAATAATAACTGGATTGTTCTTTACCTTTAAAAAAATATCTTTATATTCTGCATTTGCTAATTATTTAAAATCTATCTTTTCTGTCTTGACATCCTGTTTGAATCTGGGTTGAGCTTTTGACCACATGTCCTCCGAATCACACTTCCACCTCGGTAAGATCCCTCCACCCTGCCCCTGATTCAGCTTATCTGCTGCGAAACCATCATTCATGCTGTACCTCTAGAATCAGCTATTCCAATGATCTCATGCCTGGCCTGCCATTTGTTACACTCCCTAAACTAGAGATGGTCCAAAGCTCTACTGGCATGTCCTAACTCACAATAAGTCTTGTTCACCCATCATCCTTGTGCTCAATGACCTACCTTGGTTTGCAATCTGGCAATGCTTTCATTTTAAAATTCTCAACCTTGGGCAGAATTATCCGTGCCTGTGGGTGATTGGCATGTTTGGCGGCATTAATAGACAATACGTCAAAAAGGCCAAAAATCACGATTTCATGAAACCAGTTTGCAATCGTTCACTCTGCCCGTCAATGGCATGCCACATTTCCTGCCATCAGATTTCAGGAATTTTTTTGTAATACATCTGCATATCCTTTTAAGCCCAGCTCGCCGAAAGCATTCTCCCACTCTGGATCATCCGCGCCAACGTGTTTCACAATTGTACATAAGCGACGTGCACCTAGCGAGCTGCACTTCGCTCAGAACTACAAGGCTTGTTTGACTACCTTACTTCGGTCAGCACTTGCAGTCATCAATGCCAGTCTTTGCAGATAGCACCACATCACTTTTAGTGGGGCTCAAGGGCAGGTCTCTATCTACTAGACCAGCGGCTGCAGGGCTGGGGCTTTACCGGGGAAGAGGGGTATCCCAGGGTGCGTGTTGAGGCACATGTTGATCTGTGCAAATGGCCTCAAGAGGGTGAGGCAGTGAATGAGATGCCAGTGAATGAGTGATGGGCTTGAGTGTGTGAGTTTAGAGTGATGAGAAGGTTGCCATACCCTGGCAGCATGGATGAGGTCATTCATCTGCTTTCTGTATTGGATGGCCAACCTCTATTATGCAACATTGGCACTGATCACCATTGCCATCCCCCACCAAGCCGGAGTGGCGAGATTACTGGACCTCCTGTGGCCAGACCGGGGGGTAGACGACATCACTGCAGGCCTCCATGACATCCAAAAGGCATTCCAGGGACATGTCACTGAATCAGGGGGCTGCAGTCTTCTTGCCTTTCGGGGCCATGTCTTCTGTGCAGCAGTCCTGAGTGGAAGCACTGAGAGGCGTGTGCACCACTACACTTTAAATATGGCACTGGCGTGAGGAGGTGGTAAGGTGATGGCACGATGGGCGAATGAGAGCCTGCCTGCCATCAAAATGGCGTGTTTCCTGGGAATGCATAATTCACGGGGCGGGATTGGGACGATACGACGTGAAAAGCCGCCATTGCAGCCCACGGGTAAAGCATTCCTTTTCCCGCCCGTTACCACACTTAATGCAAACCTGGGACGATTCCGCCCCTTGTTTTTAAATCCCTGCAGGGCCTTGTCCCTTTCTATTTCTAACCTCCTCCAGGGCTACAACCCTACAAACCCTGTTCCGCCATCCCACAAGATTTCTGCACTCCTCCAGTTCTGACCCATGTATATCCTCAATTTCTATTCCTCCATTGGCAACAATGCCTTCAGCTGCTTAAGTCCTAAGCTCTGGAATTCTCTGCCTAAGCCTTCTTCCCTCTTCCTAAGTCACTTGCAAAACCCAGCTATTTGAGTAAGTTTTTGGCCACATTTTTTAATATCTCTTTATGTGGCTTAGTGCAAATTTTCCTCTGTTAACAGTCCTGTGAAGTTCCTTGGGTATTTTTATGACTTTAAGGCAGCTACTTGTTGTGGTTGATTTTAATGTTGTATAATTGCAATGATATATTTATCCCTGCTAACCATGTGACATCATGGACCAGTCAGATCCCAAATTTGGGTTATGCCAAGCAAAATACTGCTGATGCTGGAAATCTGAAACAAGAACAGAAAATTTGGGAAATACTCAGCAGGCAGGATTTTCAGGTTGGTGGGCGGGCTCGGGACCGCCTGGCAAATGGTCCGCCACCCGCGATCAGCCCCTGACCACGATTTTTCGTGAATGGCGCGCTGAAAACCTCAGCGCTGCCGGGGTGGGGGCGGGAGGAGTGCGAGCGCCAAAGTTTGCGCCTGCACGGGGGAGCAAACTGAAAGCTCCCTGAAGGCAAGGAGCTGCCTCAGGGAGCTAAATAATGTTAAAATCAGAAATAAAGCTTATGAGAATGTACAAAACATGGCCCCACATAGGCCTCACTCACATGAACAAGGACAAGTAAAAATGCTGCCAAAACATTTTTTAATATTAATATTGGAAACCTCATCCTGCCCGTGGATGAGGTTTCCTAAAAAATCCAAAGGCCGCTTGGCCAATTTGCCTGCCCGCCAACTGTAAGGTTGGATGGGCAGTGAAAAATAGCTTTAAATTAATTGATTAATGGTCTTAATAGGCCTCTTAATTGTCGGCGGGCGTGCTGCCGACTCATGCGCGCGCCTGCCAACCAAAATATTGAATGAGTGCATGATGACATCAGGACGCTCGCCCAACGTCATCGTGTGCTATTTTATGCCTGATCGAGTCATAAAATCCTGCCCAGCATGTCTGGCAATATCTGTGGAGAGAGAAATAGAGGTAAAATTTCAGGTCAAAACCCTTCATTGGAACTGGGAAAAGTTCGAAGTGCAGCTTTCAATTGGCAGCTATTCAGGATCCTGCTATTCGCACCTCCTCTAAAGACAACTTTCGTTTCTTTACTTGTCCCATTACCACTCCATTTGGCCTTGCACAATTAAATCTTTTGTCACTTAATCTCTCCTGCCCTATCACAGGTCTTCCCTTTGGTGCTTCTTCCCACCCGCCACCATTTCACTCAATTGTTTAAAATCTATTGCATTTCTAACTTTTCCCGGTTGTGATGAAAGGTCACTTGCTTGAAATGTTAACTCAATTTCTCTCTCCACAGATGCTGCCTGACCTGTTGAGTATTTCCAGCATTTCCTGTTTTGATCTAGTTAATGCCAGCTGCACAACACTGCAAACCAATAAGATTATTTTCAGCCTCAATAATAGTTCCCTATTCTACCTTTCATAAATCTTCCACAGAAGGGCTTTTAATGACTCGGCCTAACCACAACTCTCTTTCAAGTCGTACCTGACTAGCCTAACTTTGCTCCATTCGTTATTTTGCATCAAATCTCATCTCTTGATTTTCAAGTTTACTTTCTTCACTCCCAAGACTATTTCAAGTACTGAAGAGGAGTCATACGGATTTGAAATGTTAACTCTGTTTCTCTTTCCACAGATGCTGCCAGACCCGTTGAGTTTTTCCAGCATTTTTTGTCTCTATTCCAAGTACTCTGGCTGCAACTACAGTTCAAAAGTTCAACCCTTAGTTGCTTCTTCTAACCTTTGAAAGTTGCACTGCCAATCTACAACGGCATCCTTCTGTGCTGCCAACTCAACCCTGTCGGGAAATTTCCCAGCTTGCTAAATCCACCCCAGGAAAAAATGTCATGAATGGTGAAATCTTCATTCTGTTGAGGGGGGAGGGGGCGCGGTAGGAGTGCAGGGTGTGTGTGCTGGAGTTGGGTCCACCACCCCTGGATGCAGATTGGAGGCAGCCACAGGGGTTGATAAGTGCTGAGGCAGGCTCGTTAAAAGGCCCACCTCGGTTCTCTGGGGCATTGCGTCGTTAAATATTAGGCCCTCAAACCCCATCCATGCTAACCCATGCCCCTCCACTCATCCCCATGGACCCTACAGCTCCATGCCAACTTAGTGCCAACTCATAACTCCCCACTCATCCTTATGTCCATTTATAGCCTCTATGCCAATTTAGTGCCAATTCATACCAACACATGTCCCCACTCATCCCCGTGGCCCTTTGTAGCCCCATCTCAACTTAGTGCCAGCTCATGACACCCCCACTCATTCCCACCTTGGCAGCTGGTGGAATTTAAGCTCAATTAGTAAGTCTGGAATATAAAAGCTATCTTCAGTAATGGTGACCATAGTCACTCAGCAATGAGCGCTGCTGAGTTTGGGGTCCCCCATGTGTGAGTCACGTCCCGCCCCCTTTTCCCCTGCCAGTCAAAACAGGATCTGTCAGAAATGGAGGTGGGTCTTCTGGACCTGGGTTTCCAGTACGGTAGCATCCCTAAGACTCCACAAAAATCTAAGCCTTGATGTCGCCAGCAATTGTAGACATATAGCTCACCGTTCCTTCACTCAAGTCATTTATTAATATAGTGAAAAGCTATGGTCCTAGAATAGATCAATGGGGAAACCACAAGTCACTCCTGACAATTTGTGTACAAACCCATTATACCCTATCTTCTTTTTCCTACCTCCTATCCAACTGCCTATCCAAGCCTCTAATTCCACATGCTCTCAGTTTTGTTAATAATCTCTTATGTGGCACCTTATCAAATTTTCTTCTTAGGCAATCCCTTGGAATTGACATGATTTGCTTTCGCTCCGGTTTGATGGGTTCTGAGATGGCTGATAAGTCTGATGTGCCATCTCCAGATTCTGCCATATGCAAGGCAGATGATGCTTGAAGAGTCAGGTACATGAGTTGTTATAGAGTTGATCATCCAGACAACTTTTCTTAGTGGACACATTTAACTTTATTCACAAGACAGCAGCAGCAACTACACGTGTGCATCAAATTCACAACTAAAGAAGAACTCGCTCCTTGAGATTCCCCGCACTGCCAACACATTGGTTTACACAGACCATGTGATCTTACAACACAGGATTATTCTTAAAGCTACAGTCCTAAGTTTATCCAAACTATAATTACTACATTCCTCTCCTTTAATTTTTCTGTATGTTTTGTATTTACAAGGATACTTATCTCCTGACATTACAATATTTACACAGGTCATAGAATTACAAGTTCAGTCTTTCAGGTGGCTTCCTGATCCATATGGAACGTCACAGCTCCAGGACTTCAGATTCTTTTGCAGGAAACACATTCTCTGGAACCACATTAACATCAGATACCTCATTAGGTATCTGCAGCTCAGTGTCTTCAACTCTGACAGAGACATCAGGCATGTCTGTCCTTGGGTGAGTAACTTCAACAGGAACCATAGGTTCAGCAATGGTTACAGGTGGAACATCATTTTGTTGCGGGATCTCCCTTTTTCTTAAATGATCCACATGCTTACGGGTGATCCAGCCTTCCACTTCCATGTGGTACGACAATGGTCTGGTCACAGAGCTTACTTTACCAGGTAACCACTTCGGTCCTCCACCAAAATTCTTTACATATACTGCTTCTCCAACAGTAAGTTGATACTCACGACTATGCAAGTCATAAGTCGCTTTTTGGTCCCCTTGACTTTTCTCCACCTTCCCCTCCAAATTAGGAATTATCAGACTTAGTCTTATCTGAAGTCATGCCCTGTCAGTAATTCTGCAGGTGTTGCTCCTGTTGTAGTGTGGGGGGTTGTTCTGTAGTGAAATAGGAAACAATTCATCTGTTAACTTTTTCATTTCCACCTTATAAGTTTGTACTGCTCTTTCCACCAGTCCGTTAGGTGACGGTTGGTATGGTGCAGTCTTCACGTGGTTGATACCATTGATGTTGACAAATCATTGAAACTCAGTGCTTGTAAATGCAGTACCATTATCTGAGATGATTACCTCTGGCAGAGATTATACCCTTTGAGGTTCTGCTTTTTAATTTAGTGCCTGGCTCCTCATGGTCTCTATGCAGAATCTCTTTTCTACTTCTCCCCATGTCATTGGTATCTACATGGACCATAACAACTGGATCCTCCTCCTCTCACTGCAAGTTGCTCTCCAGCCCTGATCAATGTCCCAAGCCCAGACACTGGGCAGGCAATACAGCCATCTAGATTCTTGCTCTTTGCTACAGAGAATAGTGTCAATCCCCCTCACTATGCTGTTCCCTACTACCACTACATTCCTTTTTGCTTCCCCCACTTGGATGGCTTCCTGTACCATGGTCAGTTTGCTCATCCACCCTGCAGCCTTTGCTCTCATCCGATCAAGCTGAGAGAATCTCAAACTTGTTGGACTATTGCAGAATACGCTCCTGAAGTCCTGCCCTCTGGGTACCCTTACCTGCCTCACTTATAGTCACACCCTCCTATCCCTGAACACTGACATAATCAGAAGACCCTATCCTAAGTGGTGTGGCTGCCTCCTGGTATAAAGCATACAGGTAACTTCCCCCCTACTCGATATGTCACAGAGTCTGCAGCTCAGCCTCCAGGCCAATGAACATGAGCCGAAGTTCCTCAAGCCGCAAACACTTCCTGCAGATATGCTTGCCCTGGATCACAATGTTATCCAGGCGCTCCCACATGCTGTAACCTTGACACATCACAGGTCCTGCCATCCTTAATATGTTTTAAATAATTACTTAGTTATATTAATCACTTATTTATGTTGTTTTTTTATATATTTTATTAACTTTACCACTGATTTGTGTACTATTTTATACCATAGGGATAGAATAGAACTTACCCACTTACCAGATACTCACTAAACAGCTAGCTCCTTTCTCTGTAGTAGAGCAAGAACCAATTCCTACAGGGGGATAAATATAGAAAAAGGAAACAAACACCTCCTTCCTCAAACCCCCCATCTCACCAACATCCCAGTCTTCACTCAGTTACCTCAGCTGCACTCCGTTTGCCAAGGCTACAATAAAGAGCCCCAAATTTATAATAAACTGAACTGGGGCTACAGTAACAAGATTCAACCAGTTAGCTAATTAACTACTCAGCTCTTACAGCTGAGAGTGAGTTTATACCCCGCCTAAACTGCAAGAAAGAAAGAACTTAGCTTGCTTACACAGTACTTTCCAGATACTGTTAATTACAGACTGGATTCAATTTTAAGTGCAAAACTTAAGAAGACAATTAACACTTAAAACTCCCCCTCTCACCAAAATCCAAGTCTTTACTCAGTTACCTCCATTTTCCCAATGGTGAAATCCTGGTCCTCATACACACTTTTCCTCAGTCAGCCGAAGGCGGTCCCACCACCTCCAATGTTGTCAAATGTTTTCTAGAAGTCCATATAAATAGCATCCATAGACATTCTCTTATCCACCACATTATTTACCCCCTCAAAATATTCAACAGTTTGTCTGGCATGATTTAACTTTTACCTATGCTAGTTTTCTTCAATCATCTCATATATGTCAAAATGCTCGGTCTCTCTGTCCCTAATAACAGATTCTGGCGACTTCCCCACATCGGACATTAGAGGACTAGGCCTATAAGTATCTAGTTTATCTCTCTTATTCTTCTTTAACAGTAGAGCGACATTGTCAGTTTTCTAATCATAGGGGACAATCCCTCAATCAAGAGCAGTTTGGAAGATTATGAATAATGCATCAACAATTTTTTCACCTACTTCTTTTAACTCTCTGAGTGGAAACCATCAAGTCCTGGAGGATTTGCCTAGCCAAAACAACATTAGTTACTCCATCATCATGATTTTCTTATACTGAATCTATTTAGTTCCTCCCCTTGATTTCCTTTTAGTTTCCTTTATATTTCTTGTATTTCCTCTACTGTGAAGACCAATACAAAGTAACTGGTCATTACGTCTGGCATTTTGTGATTTTCAATTTGAAGATCATAGGCTTTAAACAGTGTGAAATATACAGTGCAATGAATCAACAAAATAATACGTGGGAAACATACATAATAGGGAATACATATAAAGAAATAGAGGCAGTAAGAAGGATACACAGGTAGAGAAAAATGAAAAAAAATCAGAAAGAGATGTCAATGAGTAAGTCTGTGACAGTTTTACAAAGAGAGAAAAAAAGAATGGAAAATAAAAAAAAGAGGCAAAGGAAGGCACAAAAAAAAACAAGAGAGAAGGACAGAAAAATGACGTGGAAGTAAAGAAATTAGTTTCAGGAAGCAACACATTGTTAGAATGTTCTTCCTGTATAGTTACTCTTTTTAATATGTATTTTAGAATTATTTCAAAGAGAAGTACTGAATCCATAAATATATTATTTCCCCCAGCAATGAATAAATTGATTTGTTTTGATAATTTGTCGTTGAAGTCTGTGTTTGAAGTGTAGCAGAAAAGTTATTGTAAATGGAAGCGAAATAATGCCAAAATATGTAAAAAAAAACAGATTGTGTTTGTCTAATGTAATTGATTTTTTTTGATGAAGTAACAGAAAAGCTTAATGAAGCGAATTCAATGGTTGTAAAATCCAGATGAATTTTAAGAAAGTTTGACAAAGTGGCATATAAAGGCTGATTAACAAAATTGGGGCTCATGGGAATGAAGTGCCAGCTTGGATTAAAAAAATAGTGGCTTAAAGATAGAAAATTGAGTTGTGGTAAATGATTGCTTTTAGACAGGAGGGTGGCAGACAGTGGTGTTCCCCAAAGGTCAGTGCCCGAACCATTGCTTTTTTTGATATTTATAAATGATTTGGATATTGGAATGCCGAATAAAATTTACAAATTTGCCAATGATGCCAAACTTTGAGGTGTGGTAAACAGTGAGGATGATACCAAACGACTGCAACAGGTGAGCAGAATGGGCAGACAAGTGGTAGATAGAATTTAATACAGAGAAGTCTGAGGTAATGCACTTTGGCAGAAGGGATAGGGAGAGGAAATAAAGACTTAGGACCAGATTTTCGCTAATGGGGCAGGAAGGTTGAATTGGGAAATTTCCTGACCCAGTAGACCTGTCTCCTTTGAAAGGGCCCCCACGCAACCTATTCTCATTCCAGGGGACTGGGGCAAGATGGAGCTTGGCCCACCACCAAAGACTGTTCGGAGGTGGCCATGGAAGTGTAAAAGTGAGCTGGCTTGAAGGCCCACCTCGGTTGCCTGGGACTTCGGCCCAGTGTATTAAAGGCTGTTAGGCCCTCTAGTCCTCATCCTTCACACCCCTTGGCACCCACCCCTATGCCTCTCCATGCCCTCTCATACCCCCATGCCGCTCGGCCTCTTATATACCCATAACCCCCATGTCTCGTCTATGCATGTATATGCCATAGCCAATCACCTAGTATCCACTATGAGTAGGCCTCTGGAGCCATGTGGAGATGAAAAAAACCTTCTAGCAATCTCATAGAGGTCTCATTCAAATACACTTGATATTGTCATGAAACTAACATTTTTTCATTAGATCATTGTGGTTTATTGTTAGATAGTTTTATGGGTATGAGTGTAAATGGTTCTGTCTGTGTGATTTATTTGCAATAGAGTCAGATAGGCTGTAAGCTTGAAATTATCAAAGGAAGTTAGGGGTAAAAGGCATTTGAAATGCTAATGAGTAAACGTGGAAGACGTCTTAGCATGTATGGTGTGAAGGAAATTTGCATTTTTAGATATGTGAAGGGGTTGTTTAAGTTTCAAAGGGATGATAGGATGTTTACAACCAACAAGATAAGCAAGGCCAAGCAGTGTGTTTATTTTTCCCAAAAGAACTGACCATATTGGCAACGAGATATTTTTATATTATGGGAAAAGTAAATTTCCAAAGACATATAGAGCAATATAATTTACAGATCAAAGAGAGAGAAAAAACATATATAAAGAGAATAGAAGGCTATGTTGTGGGCTATATAAAATCTAAGAGGACTATGTAAACCAGCTTTGGGGAAGCCATCAGCCACTTTAGCAGATGTCTGCTGTTTCCAGTAACCAAAGGTGGACAAAAGCCTTTGGAATTCCACTGTTGAGTGGGTGCTGTGGTAAACTTGCTGGCTTGCTATTTAAATTTAAAATCTATTTTGGATTGTTGCCTTAAAGTGGGTGTGTAGTTCAGGTTAATTGGGAACTTGGGGAGTTGTTATGGTATTAAGTAACTGTAATCTTATGTATGTGCTTGAAATCTTTTCTTTTGTTAATACATGTTTTAATTTAGTTTTTAAAATCTCTAAAGATGTTAGTGGACTCATTACTTCTAAATTCAGTGCACGAATCTTTTCATAATAAATACAAATTGCGTGGCCGAGTTCCCCTTGTGGATTTGGTTCGCCTGGCACACATCACCTGCCATATCACAATAAAATTGAAAGAAAACTCTCATTCATGAAACCCATTCAAAATGTAAATCCCTCCAGTGGTCAATCTGTTGTAAAAGAAAACTAACATAATTTTCACTGAGCACATCAGAGACAGCAAATGCTTTAATATCCTCTTAAAACTGTCAATCAAAATGTCTATTTAGCTCTTTACTGAGATAAGAGATTTTTCAGAAACTCAACTAAGCATCTGTAATAGAACAACTATAATAATAATCCTTAGGAAATGTAAACAATAGAGTCTATTGAACTTGCATAAATAGATCGCTAATACCTTTTTTCCAAGCTACACCAGGTAGCTTGTCAATCAATGCACGTCTGCAGCATCTGTCTAATTTTTTAACTCTAAGTAAAAGCTGCAGTCTTTTTATTTTTATTTTAAGGGACTGGAGATTTAATCACTTCAGATCATGACACTTAAACAGACTTTAAATTCACCCTTCACAAGTGTGTATCCCTTCTCCAACAAATTGAGTTCCCACATGACAGGTTAAGGCCCTTGGAACAATAAAAATGGAGTCTGCTTGAACTCAGCGCTAATTTCAAATCACTCAGCAGACATGTGTTTGCACCTGTGTGATTTACATCCTGCCCCCTTTCCCCTGCCAGCAAAAATGGGATCTTCTGGAAATAGAGGCAGGATTTCTGCTTCCGGGTACCCCATTGCCATTTTTAAAAGTCTGCTGAGTTGTCTTGACTCAGTGAAAATCTGTCCCTTAATGGTACTGAAAGATTATTTTAAATATTACGCAGGGACAGAGGGTCCTGGGGCTACATGTATGCAGATGCATAGATCTTTGAAGGTGGCAGGGCATATTGAGGGGTTAGTTAGCAAAGCACATGGGATCTTGGGCTTCATAAATAGAGGTATTGATTACAAAAGCCAGGAAGTTTTGCTGAACTTTAATAAAGCTATGGTTAGGTCACAACTAGGGTATTGCATCTAGTTCTGGTCACCACAATTTAGAAAGGATGTGAAGGTCCTTATGAGGGTGCAGAATGGTTCCATGGATGATGGAATTTAGCTACAATGTTTGGTTGGAGATCTGATAGAGGAGTACAAGATTATGACAGGTTTAGAAAGAAAAGTAATTTCCATTAGCAGATGGTACAAGGACTAGGGGACACGGAATTAATGCTTTGGGCAAGAGATAAGAGGGTGGGGGGCGGTCGTGTGAGGATGAACAGAGCTTGGTAATGATTTGGAACTCGTTGTCTACGAGGGTGGTGGAAGTAGAGATGATCAACAATTTCAGAAGGAAATTGGATGGATACTTGATGGAAGTAAACTTGCAGGGCTATTGGAATAGAATGTGGCAATAGGACTGAGTGGATATAGCAGGATCCTACAACCAGGGTAAGGTCCCGGTTTACATATTTAAGCGGCCTACCACAGAAAATAGGAAATTAAAGTGATGGCAGTTCAAGTCAAACCATAACTCAAGACTCCTAAAAGGTTAGTTAGAATTTTCCATGTTAATTTTTTGCTTGTTTCTCTCCCATTTACAGGTCTGCCTGAAAATTGCATCAGGTGGGCCTTGGCTATAAGTGGGACAGCCTAATGTGTGCCCCACCACCCCTCAGTTTTCAACTATGGGTCACTTGCTTCTCAGGTGAGAAATGCAAAGCTGGGAGTTCAAAAATGTCTGTCACAGATCTTTTACTTTCTTCCCTCCCTCACTGTATGGAATTTTGCACTTGCACTCAAAAGCTTAGCTGCAACACAAAAATAATCCGGTTAGCATGCAGATATATTTAGATTAAATTTGCAAGAATGACATATACACGGACTTCTGCACTAATCTGTACGCATATACTATTTCTAAAAATTCAATCAAATGTGAGTTTGGACTAAATTAAGACGATGGTAGCGTAAATCAAACCACAACTCAACATTGTTAAGAAGTTAATCAAAATTTTTCATGTTCATTTGCTTGCTTGTCTAATCTTCCTCTAATAATTTGGGTTTGCTATCTAGATCTTACTTTCAAATCTGCCATTTTGATCATTTTATAATTCACATGGAATTTTTAACAAAATGCCAACCATAATATTAAACAACAATCAATTTATTTCATTAGATAAAGATCATTGAGGCACAAAAATAAAAAATACCGTGAAATAGCTTATTGTTATAACTTGCAATATATTCTAAATTAAAAAACCATAATTCAGCTAAGCATGTGGCTAACCTGTTAACCCCTTCATGCTTCAACAGAAATGGCACTCAAATAATATGATACAAGTGCACAATATCTGACTGAGCACTAATAGTAATTGATCAAGCTATTGACAGAAACACAAGGACATGGCAATGAAATCTACAATAGTGCATTTCTTTAAAGGCTCAAAAGATTAGAAAATAAAATGTTATTGGGGAGAGATAGTGAATCAGTAAATCCATACAGAGATTAAATGGATGAGTTATGTGTCTTTGCTTTCGTTTATTTAATTGTGCATCACAATGGGATGACTTTTCTTAAAAAAGGGGTCAAGTGAATTTGATGTGTTGACTTGGGGACAGGGTGATGCAGAGCTCCTTATTATAAACTCCTGGAACCTAAGTTGAAATGCAGGACAGTCTAATAGAATGAAAATCTCATCTCTTTACTGGTGATTAAGGTTCCTGGGTGCAATGAGTTTGAGCAAACTCAATCCAATGCCTGCTGGTCGAAAAGTCACAGCACTGAATTGTCAATGATTAGGCATTTTTTCAGCAAGATTACAAGATCGTAGAAATTGCAGCAGTCACAGTGATGTATTTATGATGATCTTCTATTGCTGGGGTGAAAGTGCACTTTTGGGGTAGAGTTCGCTTGCATTTAACTTGCACTGACCTGGGAGTATATTTGTGCTTTTCTCACCTTGAGTGCAAATAGATCACCCTTAAATAGATCAAGTAAAATGTAGGCACAGCAGTTCTTGTTAACTCACCTAAATGTGAGCAAACTAATGGAGTAGGCAATGGTGGGGGAATCATTGGAGTGAGAATCACTGGAGTTGGTAGTCTCCCGCTGTTTTGGTTTGACACAGTACAGAGCGCAAATCTAATAAAGTATCAAACCTGATTTACAAAGTGTTCAGAAACTCAGCATTGGAGTGGACCCTAGATACTTTTTAAACTGACCGTCACTCAAATATTTTGAGAATCAGAACCCTTCCTTCCTTGATCTCGAAATATTTCAGTTTCAAACGGTTGGGAAACAATCTTGCTCATGGTTATTTCCGATCAAATGCAGAGCAATTTTCTATACAAAACAGTTAAAACTTAAGACAAGAAACATAAATAGGGCTCAGTCTGGCTGAATCCCAACGATAACTGCTCATCCCAGACTGATAAACAATGTGTAAGTGGACCCTAAGAGAACTTTAGGCAAGGTATAACATAGATGAATAATGTATGATTGAGGCTGTTTTGAGTTGGGCTTTCTCTAACACCTTTTTCTCATAGGGATGGTTTCCGCAAGCAGACTGTGTCACTTACAAATTGAAGTCTTTTACTCACAGCCACAATAGGTTAGCATGGCTCAGGTTTAACAATTAACCCCAATTTTTCAAAATTGTTTACTGGAGAACATTTGCGCTGCCTACCATATCTCATGTCAGTCCAGCCAGCAGAAAATATCACGCTGCTAAACTGCTTACACAGGCTAAATGACTGACAAGATTTATTTACAATGAATGACAATTGACAGAAGCAAAACCAACAGCAAAACCAACAGCAAAATATATAGTAGAAAAACGTTTAAGGCATATGGAAGTCCACAGGAGTTAATTTATGCTTTCAAAGTTAATTATTTTTCTGAATATAGTCCAATCATACATAAAATGCTGCTGGTAATTTTTAGAATCAGACGATGTTTTGAGTGATAATGGTAACACTCTTCTTTGGCAAATGAAATAAAATTTTGAGATAGGTCTATCAAGTAAAATAGTTACGCATGGATTGCATGAGCGCTCAAGGTGCTCATTGAGTTTGTTGTGATTCAATGGCTATCACATTTAAAAGCTAACAAGCAAAACTGGATTATAAAAACATTGGAGAAGGACATTCTCATTGAGCATATTCTGCCATCCTGTATGACTGATCATTACTTTAACTCTATGGACCTGCCAATTCTCTAAATCCCTTGCTCCACTTACCTAGTAAGAATCTATTAATCTCAGCCTTGAAAATTTGAATTGACTCTGTCACAAGGCGATGCCCTTTACTTTTGAAAATATGATTGTTCAACTTTCAACTGACTGGAACTTAGACAGAACAAAATGCTTAAAAATGCAAGGCCACATTCCAAGGTGAAGGTGAAAAACAAACAAATCGCCCTCAGGGGAGTGTGAAGAGAGAGACATTTTCTATAATCCAGACATCCATCAAAACTCATAACTGTATAAGAAAGAGACATTAAAGTGAAAAGTTCTGGATACTGGCTGCCACAGACAGATATACCCAAAACCTCTTAGAAATACACAATGGGTGAACTATTTCAAGGCAAGGCTGCCCAGCCACTTGAAAGAGATTGCAAGTGACAAAGGCGGTGTCAAGAAAATCTTTGGCGGAGAAAACAGGTGAGGACTGCTCTCTCTCCCCCTCCCTCTTTTTTGGAATAGGAATATCACCCAGTTCCAGAAGCCAACTCTACCAGAAACCTAACAGCGAACTGAGATCTCGTAATAATTGCAACATCCTCTACATCTGACTGCATCCAAGAAACCAGCTAATCTAAATTGGTCACAACATTAAAAATCCAAGCCTCAAGGACAATCAAAGGAAACGTAATCATATATTTTTTTACCTTTTTTATGTGACTTTAACTCCCCATATTTCTGATATCTGTATATATGAGTGGACCTGAATGACTGCGCGAGGGCCAAATGCTTAACATTGTGTTTTTATTATTTTCCTCGGGCTTAGTGCTTAATAAATTTGCTCTTTCTTTGACTCAAGGAAACCTTGTTTGATTGGCTCCTTGTTGCTCCCGGCTTAAATAGCTTAATACATGCTGATTTGGAAAAGGCATATCCTTGTGAAAAAATAAATTTAAACCTTTGTGACCAACTGAGGAGGTTGAACAGAGGAGAGCCAGTTCACCCCTTCTCACCTGGTTGTAATAAAATTGGGGGCTCGTGTCCAGAATTGTTCCCACAAACAGATGAAGGAATTGAAGTGGGCAAAGTATATTGTTCCTTCAAAAGCAATTTAAAAACTGCAAAAGGTTTTCTTGGGTCTGTAATACTAAAGTACTAAAATGTTCATGTTCAATGTCAATGCTTTCATAGAACAAGATGAGTTAACTGATGAGAAGTTAAGGGCATTGCCCTTGGAAGAATTAAAAGGTGCAGCAAGGCATTTAGTGGTCGAGTTCTGCCCGAAAGCCAGAAAAACAAAAAATTTTAAGATGAGTGGCAAAAAACCTAGAAGCAGAAATTGAGGACACTGAAACAGATAAATTAACAGCAGAGAAAAGGAAAGGGATTTTAAATTTTAAAAGCTTGAGCTGAGAAGAAAGGAGCCCATTGAAGAAATCCCCTAGCTCAGACTTAAGGGCTGAGGTATTCAAGTTGCCCATTTAATCCCTAAATTTGATGTAGAAGAGGTTTCTTTATCTCTATTAGAAGGCAGTTAAGGTGGTCAGCCCAACACTGGTCCCTGCTGCTGTGGAGAAAACTGACAGGAAAAACTCACGATGTTTACACTGTCTTGCCTGAGGGAAGTGCAACAAGCCATGAGGCAGCAAAAAGGGCCATTTTAAATGTTTGCAGCCTTCCGGACTTAATAGTGAGTTCAACAATTTCAGATCATGAACTCTCTCCTCCATCCCCACCCCCTTTCTGATCCCCCTTTTTCCAATAATTTATAATTTTTTTACAACTATGTATTTTTTCTTTTCCCTCCTATTTTTAAATTTCTTTGAATCTATTGTTTCATCTCCACCTTTTAGCCCATTTCAATCCCTTCCCCCCACTCCACCCACACTAGGGCCACCTGCCACTAGCTTGCTTCCCTTAATGTCCCCATTAGCACATGCTTTAGATAATATCACCACCATCAACGCCCCTTTGTCCTTTTATCTATGACATCTTTGGCAATCTCTTCTTGGCCTTCACCTATCACTGGCCCCCTATCGAGCTCTCTTGTCCCACCCCATTCTACCAGCTTATATTTCATCTCATTTCTATATGTTTTAGTTCTGATGAAGGGTCATACGGACTCGAAACGTCAACTGTATCCCTCTCCGCAGATGCTGTCAGACCTGCTGAGTTTTTCCAGGTATTTTTGTTTTTATTTTAAATGCATGCCAGTTAGTGCTGGAGGCATACTTCAGAAATGCCATACCCTCAGGAAATGGCCTGACCAAACCTACCTGGAGTTTGAACATTTTAAGCAAGTCATTTTCAACTAGTGCTTAAAATTGAGGCCACCTACAAAACCTTCAGGAACCTTCATGGAGTTCAAAAACGCCATACCCTTCCTGATAAGAACTCACATAGAGACCAGGCAAGCAGCAACCCCAGCTGATGATTATGAGCTTGCCCATAAACTCTCATCCCAAAATAAATCCTTCCCCAGTCAACCTCAACCAACTGAGAAGGGTAGGAGGTGGGAGGGTGATAGGAAACTGAGCAACCACGTCAGAGAAGGGACAGCTGGAAACACAGGGGGACCTCCTCAGACCAGAAAGGATGGAGCTGAGAAGAGAAGTGAGGCCAAGAAGTCGATGTGTTTTAACTGCCACAGGGCAGGACAACTTCATGCTGATTGCTGGAGGTTACAGGAAAAACCTGTGGGATTTGTTGGGGCACACAAACCCTCCACAGAAAACAGGAGTCAGTCAGAAAGCATAGCAGACCTGACTACAACTCTGACTGTGGCAGCAAATCCCCGTAGATGCACTACTGTGAGTGTGGGTGAGTTTAAGAAAATCCCTGAGAGTTACAAGGATTTTGTACCAGAAGGAAACATGGCCACATTTCCCCAGAGTGAGGTGGGTAAGCCTATAGTGATACTGAGGGGTACAGGGGCCAGGCAAACTCTACTGCTGGGAAAAGGCCTAACCTTTCCACCAGAGAGTGCACCAGAGAGTTCCAAGTTGTTGGTAAAGGGAATTGAAGGGGGATACATGCACATCCCCTTATACCAAGTGCACCTGGAGTGAAACTTTGTGACTGGTGACTGCAGGAGTTGTTCCCAGTTTGCCTGTGGATGGGGTCGACCTGCTCCTCAGCAAAGTGGTGGCATCTCCAGCAGTCTCAGAGAAGCCGACTGAGGTCAGAGAGAGAGACAGAGCAACTCCAGTAGAAAGTGCCTGACATTTTCCCTGTCTCTGTGGTAACCCAGTCTACGGCCAGACAAGCCCTGTCAGACGAGGCTAAAATGGCACTGCAGACAGATGACCCTACTGTCTGGTTATCTGAGACCCTTTCTGTGAGTCCAGAGGACCATAAGGAGGTAATAAATAAATCATCCTTGGTTGCAGCTCAGCAAGCTGACCTGTTGTTAAAAATGTTACCTCAGATTGCCCAAACTGAAGCTAAGGCAGAGGCAATTCCTGAATGCTACTAGATTAAATGAGGTGCTGATTAGGAAATGGAGACCCACCAGGTAGTGGTGCCGCCGAGGTACCGTGGGGAAATATTACAGCTAGCACACAAAATCCCGATGGCTGGTCATATTGGTACACAAAAAGCCCTAGCCTGCATCAGCCAACATTTTTACTGGCCACACCTCCACAGGGATGTAGTAAGGTTTAGCAGAGCCTGCCACATCTGCCAGGTTGTGGGAAAACCCCAACCTGCAATAAGACCTGTGCCTATGATTCCCATGCCAGCTTTTGGGGAACCATTCAGCCAGGTGTTAGTGGACTGTATGAGGCCCCTGCTCAAAACAAAAGGGGGCCACCAATATATCCTTACAATCATAGATGTGGCTACCTGCTTCCCAGAGGCTGTTCCCTTGAGAACCATATCTTCCAAAATAGTGCTGCAGAAATTAACACAATTCCTTTACCTGGTATGGTCTTCCCACCGAGATCCAGTCAGATCAGGGCTCAAATTTCATGTTTTAATGATTCCAGGGATTCATGAGTAACCTGGACGTGACCCGGCTGATGTCCTCAGTGCATCACCTGCAGTTGCAGTGGCACTAGAAGCACAAGACCCTAAAAACAATGACCAGGGCATACTGCCACTAGTAGTCCCACGACTGGGATAAACAATTAAGTTTTCTTCTGTTTGTTACATTGGGAACCCACCCAATGAGTCCATCAGTTTTACTCCATTTGAATTAGTTTACAGACACCAAGTGAGAGGGCCTCTGACAATAATCAAGGAGATATTTTTAGAACAGAAGGAGGAAGTCTCTGTGTTAGGCTATATAACCGTGTTCTGTGAGCGACTCATGGGAGCCTGAGATGTGACTCAAGAACACTTAAAAACCCCCCAGACAGCTATGAAAAAACAGGCAGACAAACATGCCAGGGTCCGAACCTTTCAGCCACAAGGCCATGTGCTAGTGCTCCTATCAATACTGAGCAAACCCCTAAAAGCCCAGTTCAGTGGCCAGTTCAGAATAGCAAAGAAGCGTGGGGAGGTAAACTATCCAACTGGCACCCCAGACTGCAGGAAAAAGCAAAGACTTTGTCATGTCAAAATGAAAAAACAATTCCATAGCTGAGAAGGGGACGAACAGGTAACAGTCTGTCTAATAACAACAGACCTAAAGGACGAGAGGAACAGTGAGGATGAATTGGAGGGGGGCATGGGTGAACCCCCTACTGTCTGGCAAACACAGGAATTCTAGCAAAATCGGACCCCATATTCATTCACCTAAATGCAGGCAGCGAGGAGACTTGACAACACTGCTTGCTGCATTTAAAAGCATCTGTAGAGACAAGCCAGGCTGCACCACTAGTCGATGTGGATGTGGGAGAGGCCCCTTCCATAAGGACCTTCTAGGTCCAGAAAAGCTGCCCCAGGTTCAGGAGAAAGTTACTTACATGCTGGAGCACCAACTAATGGAGCCCCCAAGCTGGATGGCTCCACAACTCTCTGCATTGACTACCGAGAGGTTAATGCAATGACCGGAGCCGACTCTTACCCAATTCCCCACCTGGGGATAGGTAGGTAGGTAGCACAGCCTACATTACAAGATAGATTCACTCAGAGATACTGGCAGGTTTCCTTCACTGCCTGTGCGAAGGAAATTTCCACCTTTGTGACACCAGATGAGTTATAGAAGTGTTGAGTCATGCCATTTGCATTCAGAATTGCCCCAGCCACATTTCAAAGGCTGGTGAACCAGGCAGTTGCAGGCTTATCCCATTGTGTAGTGTACCTAGACAACCTCCTAGTGTATAGTTACACCTGGAAAACTCACTTAAAGCAACTGGAAGCCCTCTTCCAGAAAGTACAGTCAGCTGACCTAGTGGCCAATCTTGCAAAGAGCGAGTTTGCTAAGGCTCAGGTGACCGATCTAGGACAAACAGTTGGTCAAGGACAAGTGCTGCCTAAACCTGCAAAGGTACAAGCAGTCACACAGTTTCCCATTCCCACAACAAAATGAGAAATCATGAGATTTTCAGGGATGTGTGGGTTCTACAGCAAATTCGTCCAAAACTTCAGCACTGTGGCTGCCCCGCCGACAGACCTACAGCAGAAAAAAGCAAAAGTAGTATGGACCGAGAAATACCAGGCAGCTTTTGAGAACCAGTGCTAGCAGCTCCAGACTTTAACTAAGCATTTAAAGTAGCTATTGATGCTGGTGACCTCGGGATAGGGGCTCTCTTCCTCCAGGAGGATGAATCAGAAATAGAGAGAACAATCAGGTACTTCTCCAAAAACTGAACTAACATCAGAAATGGTATTCTACAGTAGAAAAAGAAACCCTTTAATATTGCCTCTCAAACACTTTGAGATATAGTCATTTGGTAGTACAGAGCTTGAGTATTGCTGAAAAAAGCGATGTGTCTAAGCTTTTTCTCTTGCATTCATCAGGGCACTCGCAAGAATACCAAAATAAGGGAGAAAACAACAATTTTTACTGTATGTGAAGAGAGTGCTGATTGGTTGGCAAGTGGCAATGCCTTGGAGAATGCAGCACTGATGGTTAGCTGCCAAGCATTGTTTAAAATTTAAACCAGACAGCTTGACACTGATTGATCAAGGCATTGCCCTGAGGAATCAGTCAGCGAATGGCTATTACTTATTTTGAGCATCAGGTGAAGCTAGCTGTTTCATGCTGCCATTATGCAGTAGTAACACAAGTGGTATTTGCCACTAACAAGATGCTGCCATCAGGCCAAAGAGGTGTTCTGCTTATCACACAAATGAGTAATGTGGCATAAGAATTTCAGTGCCAGTGTAATGCTAGGTATGTAGGCTATACTTCCCAAAGACTGGCAGATTGTATCAAATAACATGTCCAAGCTGATTTTCATAACAGGCAGGGTACAGGCTCTACCCAACCAGCCCATGCTTGCAAAACTCAAAACTTAGTGTCTAACATTAGGTGTGATTCTGCGATTGGACAACATTTGCTAAATAATCCTCAACGTATTAAGAATTATGCTGACAGCCAATTTAAGATTGTCAGTTGGGCTTACAATGTGGCGCATTTGCCTGTACTGGAAGCTATATATATTAATACACAGGGCGCTGTTCATTGTAGACAGAAAGAACATGTACATACATTGCACCTATTTCAGCTAAACAAATTATGTGACAGCCATTCGCTGACTCATTCCTCAGGGCAATGTCTTGACCAATCAGGGTCAAGTTGCTTGGTTTAAATTTCAAACAATGCTTAGCAGTTAACTGTCAGTCACCATCAGTGGTGCATTCTCCTTGGCAACACCACTTGCCAACCAATCAGCACTCTCTTCACATACAGTATAATTTGTTGTTTTCCCCCTTATATTGGTATTCTTGTGAGTGTCCTGATGAGTGCAAGACAAAAAGCTTAAACATATCTCTTTTTTCAGCAATACTTTGGGAGATATGTCCAAAATAGATACAGGGAGACCACAGTCTATAAAACTGTACACCTCAAAGACAATCAAAGGATACCGAACTGCACATTCTTTTACCTTTTTTATTGGACTCTAACTCCCCTTATTTCTGATACCTGTGTGTGTGCGTCTGTGTGGGCTCGAATGACTTCATGAGGGTCAAATGCTTGACGTTGCATTTTTATTATTTTTTCTTGCGTTCGGTGGTTAATAAATTTGCTCATCATCATCCTGGAACTTTGTGGCTATAAGGGTTTCACATGCACATTTGCCATTCCTGGCCCATGCTATGGCCTCTTTCTCTGGGGCCTCAACATTCTTGTGCTCATCGAGATCATCCCGTACGACATCCTCCTCATCGGAGGAGACGCGCAGCTTCTCCATTTCTCCACCTAGCAACTCATCCCCCTTTAGAGCGCAAGGTTGCTTAAAGCGCAGCAAGTCATGATGATTCAGGAGACCCTCTGGGGAGAGTACTGGAGAGCACTGCCTGACCAGTTCAGATATCGGAACCGCATCTTCAACATGCCAATGGTCTGCTCAATCAACAAGCCTGATTCAGGATGAGCCGCATTGTACCTCTCCTAACTTGGCGATGGAAGGTGATCATTGCAGGGTCAGGTTCAATCATGTCTCTGTTCAATTTTCCCACATAGATAAGGAGGAGTGCACAATGGAGGCAGCAGACAACACTGCCTTTTTAATGGCTCTCATGGAACTGAGGATTTGACGAAGGGCCTGTTATCACCAAGCAAGAAGAGGCAAAGGAAGAGCCTCGTCCTGAGGAACATGGGCTAGTGGAGTCCCCTGAAGTCCCAGAAGCTGAGGAGGAGAGACCAGTTCCAAGGAGGTATTTGGCATGACCCAGGGTACTCCAAAGACATCTCTCATACTTTTAGATGAGCGAGAGACAGTGCTATAGACACCTTCGCTTGTCTAGGGATGTGGTGGCTCACATCTACCACATTCTTTGGGAGGATCTGATGCCACAGGGACTGGGAGGCCAACCATTGCCAGTGGATGGCAATGAAAGGTGACCTTTTCAACTTTTTAGCAAGTGGCTCATTCAGGGTTTCACTGGAGACCTCTGCAAAATAACATAATCCTCCACTCATAAATACATCCGAGAGGTCACCGACGCCCTTTTCAGTGAGGCAAACAATTACGTCCTGTTCTCCCTGGATGAAGCCAGCCAGGTTGCCAGAGCAGTGGGATTAGCAGTGATGTCTGGCTTCTCACAGGTGCAGGGTGCCATTGACTGCACATGTGTGGCTTTACGAGCTCCCTGGCAGCTTCTACTATGATTTATCAATAGAAAAAGTTTCCACACTTTCAACGTGCAGCTGATCTGTGATCACCAAAAACAGATTATGCAGCTCTGTGCGAGATACCCTGGGAACTTGCATGACGCTTACATGTTGAGTCACTCGCAGGTGCCACAGATCTTCGAGAGCCCTCAGCACATTCAGGGTTGGCTCACCACTGATAAAGGCTACCCCTAAAAAACGTGGCTAATGACGCCTGTTCAACAGCCTAACCCTGACCCTGTTGAACCTAACCCTGCAATGATCACCTTCCATCACCTAGTTAGGGAGTCATTGTGAAGCCCTTGGACTGCCCTCATTCTAGGCATTCCATCCCCAGATCATCCCTTGCATCTGTCACACAGCCTTAAGGATCACCAGAAGCAGCCCCCGCAACCCCAACTTTCCACCAACCCCACCCCCAACCGCCTGCCCATTGCGCCCGTGCGACGTCCTGAAGATCGCACGGGCTGTGAAAAATCGAGATCAATTGCTGCCTCAAGGCCTTAACTGGCCCATTAATAGATAGCGGGTGCGCATCCGAACTTATGGCGCACCCGCCTTCCTAAATATCATGATGGCGCATGGTGATGTTGGACAAGCCGGGCCTGCCCCCACACTGCAATTGGAAAATTCTGGCCTACATTGGACTCCACCTGTTGTAGTTTTGCCCATTTACTTTCTGCTCCCATCAATGCAACATACTGTGCCTTCTAACTTAGCGTCTTCTGCAAACTTCATATACAATTCTATAATCCTTCATCCAAGTCTTTACTATATATTGTTTGGGAACATTATTTGTCACATTCCACCAATTGATAAATGTCCCCATTATCCCTACTCCCTCTTTTACCTTCCAACTAATCACCAATATTTGACACAAATATAGCTCCAATTCTGTGCACTTCTATTTTTGATAATCTATTGTGTGGAATCTTATCAAAAGCCTCTTAATGTGTTATCTGGACAACTCTCATATCCATCATGTCAGTGACCACCTCAAAAAATTCAATTTGATTAGTCAGATATATATACAAACAAGGAACAGGAGTAGTCCACTCAGCCTTTCAAGCATGCTCCGCCATTCAATAAGATCATGGTTGATCCGATTCTAGCCTCCTGCCCACCCCCGATAACCTTCCACCCCCTTGCTAATTAATAATCTATCTGGCTCTGCCTTAAAAATATTCAAAGACTCTGCTTCCACTGCCTTTTGAAGAAGAGAGTTCCAAAGACTCATGACCCTCTGAGAGGAAAAAATTTCCCCTCATATCTGTCTTAAATGAGTGACCCCCTTATTTTTAAACAGTGACCCCTAGTTCTAGATTCTCCCACAAGAGGATATGTCCTCTCCACATCCATCATGTCAAGATCCCTCAGGATCTTAAAGATTTTGATCAAGTCACCTTTTACTCTTCTAAACACCAGTGGTTCCAAGCCTAACCTGTCCAATGGTATGACCTACCCTTTACAAATCCATACTGACTCTCTTTGATCAGCTCATGCTTGTCTAAATGCTCAGTCACACCTAATAATCCATCTGTTCTTCTTTAATGCCAAAGCAAATTTTATTCCAAAAGAAATCAAGTGAACAAAATCTTAACCGTCCTCAAGCTTTAGTAAACAATCGGATAACATCTCAAGAGAAGAGTCTCATCCCTGAGAGTTTTTATGCCTTCTTCACTAGACTATCTTAATATATGATCATAATTGGAAATTGCATATTAGTTTTTTTTCCATTACATCAGGGTAAATTCAATTGACAGAGGGGTCAGATGGATATTTAACACAAGGTGTTCTTAATCAATCTGACAGTGATGAAAGTATTGGTACTGTAGCTAACCTGTTGATTAACCACACACACAGTATTTTTATCCTACAATAAAACACATTTCATAATGAAATCCCAGGAACGCAGCTGACTGACACCATTTTCAGACTCAGTTACCTTTGCTACCTAGAAGAATATGAAACCAAAGACTTAACTACTATCACAAAAGCCTCCACATTATATTGGAATAATTGTGAAATGGAACTATTGCATTCCATGCTGCTATATCCTGTGCATCTAAATTTAAGCATCAGTGTTAAGGTATATGGATATGCTTTAGCACAGCTATCATTAATATTGTTTATAACTACTATTCAATGCTAACTAAAAACTCAGCTAATATTCTTTTTGATATTAAACACATGTGGGAAGGAACATTTTTATGAGAATAAAGTAATGATTGGATATATAAAAACACTTCAAAGATCAAATTCACAGATTAAAGCAATTTTAACGATATCCCAAAGGATCAAAATCATAAATTAATGCTAACAGGAGTGAGTCATATGGCAATACTATCTGGGAGCATAATCTGATAAATATGTTAAAATGGAAAATATTTATTCATCATTTAAACTCATTCACTATGAAATGCATTCTTTTAGAGTCATTCTGGCAATGTACCCAGAAACTTTTGGATTGTAACATGTCCCAGACTGAGAAATTGCTCAGTATTTCATATCTTTAGGCCCTAGTTAATTTTATATCAGGACAATTAAACCTGTATATCTGTGTTTGAATATGAAAATTTTCTCTACAAAAATAAATCTGCCCAAAGAAGTGTGCATAATGACCCACCTGTGCCAAGAAGAAGGTGTCCAATGACCCACCTGTGGCTATTGCAATCTGGGGATGAAATAACTGCCAGAAGGCTATAGAGAGTCACACCATTGATATTCCCAGACAACGTAGGATTTATGCTTGTACACTTTTGTTTCGGTGAATGCAAGCTAAAATGCCTTAAACAGGGAAAGTTCCAGATCAAAAACTGCAAAGAGCTTTGGGGAGAACGTGATAGCAGGTTTCTTAGATTTTAGTGCATTTAGATATCCTGGAATCATAAAACCAATAAATTTTGACCTTCTGGTATGCGGTGTGGCCGAGAATTCTCCCCCCTTGTGTGACATTTGTGATTTGGGCACAGATTGCCTTTAAATTGCGCTAGTTTTCAGAAGTGAATTTTTTCTTAATGTTTGCATCTGTGTATTGCAAATGCAAAATCTTCCATGAAGCAGAGCAAACGAGTAACATTTTAGAATGTAATTTGTTCTTAAATTGCATTACAAAACATTACGTGATGTAGTTAGAAGTGATCATTTGCTGCAATTTATTAATGCAGCTGAAAACATGCTTATTACAAAAAATAGGCTATTTTAATGTAAACCTCTAGTTCACCATCTGTGATCAACCCAATGTTAAATGATTTTAAAACATGCAAAACCATTTACTGTTCCCTTGGTGGACTAGTCAGTTTCTTAGAAAATAAAAATAAGAGCTGTTAAAAATGTCCATGTGCCTAAAAAAGGCTTCATTTTAGGTGCCTTTTGAAGGCCTGCAAATGGACACAGTTAGCAGAATAGTGGTTAATTTATTTTGTGGGTATGGTAACATTTGTGGGTGGGGTCAGCTTCCAGCATGATGCCTTTTAAACTAGCACAAAATATTACAGAAACTTATGCTGGACTTAATTAACATTCACAATTCCTCACCTTTTCTGCACTGGTTTGGCCGCTTTGGAGAAAATTGCACTGTAAATGCCAGCAAAACCTAGCAGAAAATCCAGGTCAAGTGAGCATCAGAAATTTACAGGAGTAAACCTCTCATCTGGTTTGGTTGTACCAGTTCTACTTCTTTATGTCTAACACTTACACACATTTCCCTTTCAATTCATTGGTGGCAATTGATGTCCGTAAAATGGGGAAAAGTTCATTCAAAATGTGCTACCATCTCAGAATCAACCAAGAACATCATCATCCATAGCCACATTAATTGAGATGTTATGATCCTTGGCCAAACCCCAGGACATTGCGGGGGGTATCTGGTTAAGGAGAAAAAATGTTTTGTTTAAAGCAGATAAAAGTTGAGATTCAAGACACCTGCTTTTTGGAATAAAGGCTCAAGATTCCATGAGTTTTGAAGAAACAAAAACTAACTTTACAAGTTCAGAAAGATGAAACAATTTACAATATGCATCTTATATTCTAACATTCAAGGTAAGAATGAGGTACATGTGAATTAACAGATGAACTGTGGTTGAACACACTGCGCTACGGAATTAATGACAGATGCAACCAAGACAGAGTCCATGGATTTCTCAAGAACCCACCCAGGCGTTAGTCCCACTGTGAGCAAACCAATCTCACTGAAACTTAATCTTTCTCACAAGGGTTTCCAATCTCCACCTTTGAATATTCTGCTTGGAATTCTCTCCAAACGTCACTCCCACTCAGATGGCTTTAACAATGGCCCACCTCACATAGTTTTGATCGCACCTTCCAAGATTCCTTCTCCCTGGTTTCTCAAGTGCACTCAACACTAGCTTACAAGCACACTTTCAGATCTATGGCCTTGTCAAGCAGAACACCACTGATTCAAAGGGATACTTTTGCCCTAACGGCCCTCTCTACTTAAAGTTTGCTCCCCGCAGTCCTTTCTCTAACTTCTTAACTCAACTTAACTGGAACCTCTGCCTGCCCCTGTCTCTGTGACACTTGTTGACTGGCAGACTCCCTGAAACTGACTGCCTCAAGAAGAGCTGTTCACTGACCCATGAACTGATCTAGTAACCTATCAAAACTCTCCCAGAGGGTCCCACCCTTGTTACTAGGCAGGAACCAATGTAACGTGCATCAGAACATCCTGTATCTTAAATTATACAACCTCCACAGGCTGCTAATTTAACACCGATGGACACATAGATCAATGGATCTCATGACAGTGATAACTGGTCTTTGGTCAGAGCACTATATGTGACTGATAACAAATTGTATGTTGTTGATTGCCAACTTCATGTGAGAATATTTCTCTTACTTGTGAAAGTCACTATAATTTACTTACAAATGTGTTACTTTAATCAGCCAGTTAGATTACTTTGGCCTATAAGTTACATCAGTAATATTTGCTCTGTGCACACATGTAAGGTAATATTGATGCATGGATTGCACAGCATATTTATTCACACAAGGTATTACTGCTTGTATGGGGATATAGTGGAAAAACCTGATTGCTCCAGTTTTCAGGCGCGGGCATCATGATTCATGATTAGCCCACACCCAATACCTTTAAGACAGGCAGCATCCAGACTCCATGCTGCCTTCTCATTTCCATGATTGTAGTATTTAGTCAAGTGTGATCCACACTGCTGGCTGGCTGAATACTAAACAAGGGACCACATGCCATTTGTGGCTAACACGAGTTTCAGCTAGCCTGTACCTCTTAAAGGCTGTCTGCCCCTCTTAAACGGGAGCTGCATTCATTATAAAGAAGCTGCTGCTGGCTTTTGATGCAGGAATTATCTGCAAGGAGAAGCACCATAATTGGAACAACAGCCAAGTGAGAGGGCTCTCAGGTATTCAGTGCAGTGCTGGAGGCACTAGTGCACAAGATAATAAGGAAGAGAGAAGCAATATTTCTCCAGTGGGCCAGGAGGCGCTCAAGGCACACCATGAGGGGGAATCAGAGCAGGTGGCCAGGGAGATCAATTCCCTGAGTCTATCTCCGCAGACCTTGCAGCAGTGTTGCAAAACGCTTTTTAAAATTTATTCTTTCATGGGACGTGGGCATCGCCAGCAAGGCCAGCATTTGTTGCCCATCCCTAATTGCCCCTAAATTGAGTGGCTTGCTAGGCCATTTCAGAGGGCAGCTAAGAGTCAAACACATTGCTGTGAGTCCAGAGTCACATGTAGACTGACCAGGTAAGGATGGCAGATTTACTTTACTAAAGGACATTATTGAACCAGATGGTTCATTGACCTTGTGCAGGTGGTTAAAGTCAATCAATGCATCTTCAAGGAACATCACCCACCCACTGCACCTTCATCACTTCACATCAGCAATCGCTAGTGCTCAGGACTCAGGTCTGACATTCAGATACTTCACCTCACCCTCACTTGCATTCCAATAATGCCAGACTGACACCCACCTCTTGCTACTTCTGCATACTTCTAACTATTCAGCTCTGGCAGCTAAATAATTGCAAAATAATTACTGACATTCTTCCTTCATCTCTTGCAAGGTGAGGTGACCTGTAACAGGAGAAAGCAGGCCAATACTGGAGGGGACATGCACCCCTGCATCAACTGAGGACTCTGGAGGAGACGGTGCTTTGCATCATGGGCTTGGCTGTGACAGAACACATTACAATCTGCATTGCTGAGATCATTCAGGATGATACCTCATGCCCTTTCTCAAAAGGTACATCTGGTACACAGCGGAAACTGCAGAAGCTGTGACATTAGATCTCCTGCTTTCCACTAAACCCCACTTCCCTCAGCCCAATCCTCCCCTTCCACATTCATGTTTTCAGAGACTCAAGAATTGCTACCTCCAGCCACTGCAATGAGTCAGGGTGAGAACTGGTGCAGACCTGTGAGGAAGATGCACTGTCACTTGATCTGACAGTCCATGCCACCAGCTCAGATACTGGCACCGTGTATACCTTAGCAGGTAGTGAAATCAGGGTTGACAAGTGGGGAGTCACTGGGCACAAATGGGCTCCAGCAGACCAGGAGTCAAGGACAATGCCAGCTCTCCGGAGGGCGAAGCTGCATATGAGTTTTGTTGCCGAGGACTCAGAGACTTTGATGGGGTGGAGTACAGGAGAACACTGATAAGCATGCATATGGAGGTGCTTGGTGCTTTGGGAGGCCTGCTAAATAGCCTGTTGCCATTGTGCATGAAGGGGTCTGGCAACAAAGTAGCGCAGGGCATCGCCCAGGGCTTGGAACCCATTCTTCTCACTGTGGAATTGGTGACCAATTCCATGATGGCACTTTTGGATGCAGCCATGATGCAGCATCTGATGGTCACTGTCTCAGCTTCACTGCCGCAAAGGCAAAAACCACCCAACATTTAAATGCTGTGGTGGGAGCTCAAACTACGGCCATGAGATTCATGTGTGCAACAGGTTCAGACTACTGCCATCGTGACTGCTGATCTCAGTGTTCCACTGGGCATGCAGGCTCTCACAATAGTCCAGCAATCCGTCCTCCAACAGATTACAGGATTGTTGAATCACCAATGGCTCTGTGGTGCACGTACTTACTTGTCCTTCCTCAGAATCAAGGCATTTGTGCTCCCAGCCCTGCCGCTCCTGGTGTTGCAGTCCAACGCACAAGAGTGAATAGTTCAATTTTCTGTGTATTATTGAATGTGTTGCTGAGTAAAGATATTATGGGAAGGCTTTTAGTTAGTGGCTTTTATTTCAGAATGTTATCTCTGAAGGGATGTAGCAAGTGGATTGAAACATGGGAAGTTGTTGAGCAAAGTTAAAGGTGGGATGAGATCTTAGGGGAAATGGAGTCTCAGCCATTCTCAGTCAGGCCATTCAGAATGAAGGGATCCTGGATGTCCCCTTCCAGTTTCCTTCACCTCCTCTTCCTCCCCCCGCTGTGCTTCCTAATGCTGCTTCTGATGTGGCCTCCAGCTACTTGCTGGTAAGGGCTGTGTCCTCATGATATCAAGGTTGAGGAGGATACAGCACCACAAACCTGGACACCTACTCTAATAAGTAGTGGTGGGCTCCCCACTCTTCAGCAGTCCAGGCAGTGGAACTATTGCTTGAGGACAGTGACTGTCTGATCCATGATGTTTCTTGTGGCTGCGTGGTTTTGTTATAGACACATTATCCTCTCATGGTCAGGTGGGAGAGGGGAATCATAAGTTACGTGTGCAGAGGATATCCCTGTCCTCCAAGTCATTCTGACTTAGCAATGGTGGGAGCTGCTGACTCCCTCAGGATGCTGGTGCCTTGGCTGCAGCCAGGTTAGCAACCACTCCCCAAGATGATGCACACCAACTGCATGTTGATGAAGTGGTAGCCCTTGCAGTTCCCGTACCTCTTCCCATTTACATGTAGGGCCCACAGAGCCAGGCCCATGTAGCTGATGCTCCCTCGACAATTGGGATCCCGCTAGCCTGGTAGAGCCAAGTGCTCACTCTTCCTACTTTTCTCTAGCAAGAGAGAAGACAACAACGTCACTATCTGTAGTAATTATAGTCATGGGAAATGTTGGACTGTAGCTTTAAGAATAATCCTGTGCTGTAAGATCACACGATCTGTATAAACCAATGTGTTAGCAGTACAGGGAAGCTCTACATAGGAGAGTACTTCTTTAGTTATGGAATTTGATGGACGCATGTAGTTGCTGCTGCTGTCTTGTAAATAAAGCCAAATATTTCCACTAAGAAAAGTTGTCTGAAGATCAACTCTACAACAAACTGGCATTGAGGATAAATCAGATTTGTTGCTTTACCCCACCCAGCGATTGTGAGTATCTAAGTTCGTTAAAAATAACAGAAGATATACTCATCCAAAATGCCACAGTTTGGCAGAATCAAACCCTTTGAGCCAGCCAGAGATGATTGGTCTCAGTATATCGAATGTTTTGCCTTCTTCTTTCAAGCAAACAAAATCACAGGGGAAGAAAAGAGGAGAGCGATCCTCCTGAGTATTTGTGGGAACAAAACCTACAGTTTAATTCAAAGCTTGACAGACCCCAGTGCCCCAGATTCAAAGACTTTCAGTGAATTAGTAGACCTCATTAAGGGACATCTTCAACCTAAGCCCTCAGTCACAGTGCAGAGGTTCAGGTTCAATTCACGGAATGGAGCCATGAGTGAGTCAATTGCTACCTATGTGGCAAAATTAAAACAACTAATGGAATGTTGTGATTTCGTTGAAACTCTGAATGACATGCTCAGAGGTAGTTTAGTATGTGCCGTGCAGGAAGGCACTATACAGCGAAGATTGCTGGCTGAAGTGAATCTTGATTTTGGGAAAGTGAAGAAATAGCGCTGGCAAAGAAAAGCACTGTAAGGGATTCACAAGCAATTCATGGGGTAAAAAATGGTGCTGTGTTCCAAATCGGGCGGGAACAGTCAGCTGAATGTGATGTGAAAAGCCAGGACTCCTCTGTGAAGCGGGAAACAGCCCCCACTAAACGAAAAATAAGAGTAAACAGCTTAGCAACTAAATCGAAAAATAACTTTCAGCCACATGGAAACAATCAGTTTTCTAGCAATTGGCAATATAAAAAGTAGTGTTATTTTTGTCATATAAGTCGACACATAATGAGACAGTGCAAAGCAAGGATTAAAAAGGCTTCCAAATAACAAATGAGTCCAATGAAGTCTAAAGTGTAGAAGAACAAGAAACAACCAATTCTGACATTTATTCACTATTCAACTTGAAAGTTGGGAAGACAGAGCCAATATTTTTTACAGTGCAAGTGAATGGTAAACCATTAAAAATGGAAGTAGAGTAGACACAGGTGCTTCTACCACTGTAATAGGAGAACACACTTTCAGATATTTAAATAAAGGTGATCAACAATTAAATTTGGAACAAACATGTGCAAAGTTAAAATCGTACACAGGTGAAGAAGTCCAAGTAAAAGGTATCACCAGAGCAACTGTTCATTATAGAAACCAAGCAGTACAGCTACCAGTGATGGTACTGAATGGCAGAGGAACAAGGTTGAAATTGGATGAGGGAAATTAACCTTGATTGGCCAATGAAATTTCAAAAGGGAGCTGGAAGAGTTTCTGTCCTGAAAAAGGAACAAAGCAAGGTACTTCAGAAAGAGCCTAGAGAATCTAAGAGCTGCAGCAGGATGAAAAAGGAATGTGTAGGGATTCAACAACCTGAAGAAATGAAGACTATCCTAAACGACAACATGGAAGAACAGCAGAAGAAACTCAAGGAGACTCTGCTGAATGATAGAGTTCAAGACAAAGTGAGTAACCTTTGCAAAGAAAAGGAAAACCTGTTGAAGGACCTTCACACAGTACAAAATTCCCTCAGGTCAAAGTTTGTGCCTCTGGAAAAGTACAAAGAGAAACAGGGAGAATTCAACAACTCTCTGAACAAACTGAAGAGCCAGCTGGCAGAGAAGACTCAGCAATGTTCAAGTTTCCAGGAGAAAGCAAACAGACATAAGAAAGAAACAGAAGAGCTGAAGAATCAGCTAAATGAAGCTAAGGAGACTTTGAAAGCAAAAGTCGTAGAACTTTCTAACATGAGAGCAGATAATGAAACAACAAAAACAAAAATACATGGAAAAACTCAGCAGGTCTGACAGCATCTGCGGAAAGGAATACAGTTAACATTTCGAGTCTGTATGACTCTGAAACCTTGGGCAGCTCAGCTACTGAACTAAAACAAATTGAGATTGCATCTGAGAGAAGTCTGGCGGACAGTAAAGTCAAAAGGAAGGCCGAGACTAAATTCTGTGGTAAAAAGAAGAAGACATGTAGAAAGAAGATGCAGAATTACTGATGAAGCGCTGTCTTTGGACAAGACTTTGCCTAATAATTCCCAATTTGGAGGGGAAGGTGGGGAAAAGCCAAAGGAGCCAAAAGGTGACTCATGATTTGCATAGTCGTGAGAGACAATTTACAGTTGTAGAAGCAGTGTATGTAAAAAAATTTCAGTGGAGGACCGAAGTAGTTACCTGGTAAAGTAAGTTCAATGACCGGACCATTGTCGTACCACATGTAAGTCGAAGGCTGGATCATTCATAAGCATGTGGATCATATAAGGAAAAGAGAGATAACCCAACAAGATATTGTTCCACCTGTAACCATTGCTGAACCTGTGGTCCCTGTTGAAACTGCTCAACCAAGGACAGACATGCCTGATGTCTTTGTCGGAGTGATTCTGAACTGCAAGTGCCTAATGAGGTACCTGATGTTAATGCGGTTCCAGAGAATGCGTTTCCTACAAAAGAATCTGAAGTGGTGGAGCTATGAAATTCCACACAGATCAGGAAACCACCTAAAAGACTGAATTTGTAATTCCATGACCTTTGTAAATGTTGTAATGTCATGAGATAAATATCCTTGTAAATATAAAATACACAGAAAAGTTAAAGGGGGAGGAATGTAATAATTATAGTTTTGGGAAATGTTGGCCTGCAGCTTTAAGAATAATCCTGCACTGTAAGATCACATGATCTATATAAATCAAAGTGTTAGCAGCACGGGGAACCTCCGCATGGGAGAGTACTTCTTTAGTTATGGGGCTTGATGGATGTGTGTAGTTGCTGCTGCTGTCTTGTAAATAAAGCCAAATGTTTCCACTAAAAGAAGTTGTCTGAAGATCAACTCTATAACACTACTCTTCCCGTACAGAGCCTCCTGATGCAGTGGGGGAAGGCAAACTGGGAAATCTTGACTTGCTGCTCATTTCCTCAAGAAAATTTCCAGATTAATTCTATCAAAATCCATCATAATTTTAAGAGCTTCTATTAAGTTGCTTCTTAATTTTCTTTGCTTGGTAGAAGTATCTCCCCACAAAACAGTAATTTCCCATGTTGTACATGATAAACATTTGTACATTATGAGAGGCTTATGAATATAGTTTGTCATTGTAGTGATTGTAAGTAAAACTTTTCATACTGTTTTGGGGATCATGTGACTGTACAGACAAATCAGCCCTAAGTGCGGGTAATCTTAGGGGGGGAGCTTTCTAGTCATGGATTTGGTCCAAGCATGTAGCTTCATCAGGAGCTCTGTAGATAAAGTTTACTGTCTCTAATAAGAACCCTATCCAGTACACCAAGTTTATTACAATTGGCGACGAGGATAAAAAGCTCCAATGCTGCACCTCGCTTCCTGAATGTGAGTATTTCACTTTTTAAGGGAAGAAAGAAAAGTATATTCACCAGCCATGCCACTCTTCGGCAGAATCGACCAGTATGACTCATCGATGGAAGACTGGAGTCAGTGCATAGAGCGCCTAGGTTTCTAGTTTGTGGCGGAAGGGAAACAGAAAGCGGTTCTTCTAAATGTCTGCGGAAGCAAGACACATAACCTCTTCTGGAGACTGACAGCCCCAAGTGCGCCAAATTCCAGATCTTTTAATGAGCCAGTAGACCTCATGAAGTCACATTTTCAGCCTAAGCCATTAGTGGTCATGCAAAGATTCAAGTTCAACTCTAGAGTAAGGGCCCCCAGTGAGTCAAGTGCAATGTATATCACAAGGTTAAAACAGTTAACGGAACTGCGATTTCAGAGATACTTTCAATGACATGCTGTGAGACCGTTTGGTTTGAGGTATACATGACAACACCATTCAGCACTGTTTACTTGCAGAAGTTAATATTGACCTGAAGCGCGTCATCAAAATAGCGCTAGCAATGGACAGTGCTGAGAGGGACTCGTAGGCTTTGCAGAGTGTGCAACATGGCGCCGCTCTTCTGTTGGGGTGGGGACCTACCGCCGGGCGTCTCATGAAAACCAGGAAGACAACCGTGAAGTAGGACACAGTCCCTACCACTCGAAAAACAAAAAGAAATACTGGAAGCATCTCACCAGTGATTCAGAAATTAAATTGTTACTGATGTGGGGGTAACCATGTACTGAAAATCTGCAGATTTACAGAGGCAGAATGCCACTACTGTCACAAAAAAAGGGCATGTTATAAAGCAATGCAGGGTGAAATCAAGATAGCCAATCAGCTGGCAGGCCAAAATGATAGAAGTGCACAATCTAAATGAACCAGAAGCTGCTGATACTGATATCTATTCCCTAAACAACCTCAAGGCCAGGAAAACTGAACCAATCACCATCACCCTTCAAGTAAATAGGAAGCCTCCAGTCATGGAGGTTGACATAGGAGTATTGACCACAGTGGTGGGAGAACACATCTTTAAATATCTAAGCAAAGGTACCCAACCACCAAGTCTGGAGCAAACCACAGCTCAGCTGAAGACATACACTGGAGAGGCAATACAGGTGAAAGGCATCACCTCTGTATCTATATCTTACAGGCAACACACAGCCCAGCTGACAGTAACGTTATAACAGGTGAAGGACCTAACCTTCTGGGCCACGATTGGTTGAAGGAAACTAAGCTCAATTTGTCAGAAATTTTTCAAGCCAGAACAGGAGGAATTCCTGAGCTGTTAAAAAAGTATGACAGCGTAATCCCAGATGAGCTTGGAAAAATAAAAGGCCTACAAGCAGAAATATACGTAGATTCGGAGACAACACCCCTTCTAACAGATTCTTTGAGGCCAGACCTGTGCCTTATGCCCTAAAGGAGAAGGTGGATGCAGAACTGTGCTACTTAGAGAAGTTAGGAATAATCCAGCAAGTCCAATTTTCAGAAGGGACAGCACCCATAGTCCCTGTGATGAAACCAGATCAAACTATTCGTATTAGCGGAGACTACAAATCAACCGCGAACAAGGCTGCTAAATTAGACAAAGACCCAATCCCAAGGATTGAAGGTCTGTACGCTAAACTTGCAGGAGGAAAATCCTACACCAAAGTGGACATGAGCCATGCATACCAACAGCTAGAGCTTGAAATCACATCCAGAGGGTATGTAACCATCAACACGCACAAGGGCCCGTGCCAATATACATGCCTACCCTTTTGTGTGTCATCTGAATGTGTGATTTTCCAAAGAACCATGGAAAGCCTACGACAAGGACTTCCCTGAGTTGTGGTGTACCTGGATGACATCCTGATCACAGGATTAATGGAGGCCGAACATTTGGCCAAACTAGAAGAGGTTTTGAGGAGATTTTTGGAGGCTGGTGTACAATTGAGAAAAGAGAAGTGTACCTTCCATGTGACTGAAGTCACTTATTTGGGTCGTCGAGTGGATGCCCAAGGGTTTCATCCAGTAGAGGAGAAAGTCAAGACAATCAAGGAGGCGCCCTCTCCTACCAGTGTCACTGAACTCAAGTCTTTTTTGGGTATGATAAATTATTATGGTCACTTCTTGCCTAATTTGTTTATAGTGTTAGCCCCTTTACACTTATTATTGAAGAAGAACCATAGATTGTCTTGGAAGGCTCAACATCAAGAAGCCTTCATAAAAGTCAAGAAGCTATTACACTCGTCATGCCTGCTAGTACACTGTGACTCATCAAAGGAGTTAATATTAACCTATGATGCATCTCCCTACGGAGCGGGAGTGGTATTGTCATACACGATGGAAGATGGTTCTGAAAGGCCAATAGGATTTGTCTCCAGAACCGTCTCTGCAGCTGAGAAGGGTTACTTACACTTGAAAAAGAAGGCTTATCCATAATATTTGGAGTAAAGAAATTCCATCAATATTTGCACCGTCTACATTGCACTATAGTGTTAGATCACAAGTCACTAGTGGGTTTATTTAGTGAAGATAAAGCAACTCCGCCGATAGCCTCTGCCAGAATTCAAAGATGAGCTTTGATTTTGTCAGCATATGAGTACATCTTTATGTCCGAGTGTGTATGTAGCAAATGCAGACACCTTCAGTCATCTTCCTTTGCCAGTTAGCATTATACATGCTCCATTGCCTCAAGAAATTGTACTTGTGTTGAATTTCCTGGGCTCCTCACTGGTCTGCGTGAAACAGATAAAGAATTGGACAAACCGGGATCCAATTTTATCAAGAGTCCGAGAACAGGTATTGCAAGATGGTCAAATGCACAAGTCTCTGAAGAGTCAAAACCATTCTATATGCCCGTAAAACTGAATTAAGTTGTCAAGATGGAATCTTGTTGTGGGGAGCAAGAGTTGTCATCCCTTTGTATGGAAGAGAACCACTCTTAACAGAGCTTCATAGTGCGCATCCAGACATTTCGAAAATGAAGATGCTTGCGCGAAGCTATATCTGGTGGCCCAGTATAGACAGTGATAATAAAGAAATGGTTAAATACTGTCTCCAATGTCAGCAACAGCAGAAGTTGTCCATTTCAGCTCTACTGCATCCATGGGAGTGGCCTGTTTGACCCTGGGTTAGACTACATATAGGCTATGTAGTTCCATTTTTAGGTACCATGTTTTTAGTGATTATCGACATGCATTCTAAGTGGATGAACGTGTATGAAGTGAGATCGCCTGCATCGTGTGAAACAATTGAAAAGCTGTGACAATGTTTTAGTGTATATGGCCTACATGAGTCACTGTTTTGGATAATGGCAATGCTTTCGCTGGTACGGAATTCCAGAGATTCATGAACCTAAATGGGATTAAATATGCCAGAACAGCACCATATCATCGCTCAACCAATGGGTTAGCATAAAGATCAGTACAAACTTTTAAAACAGGAATGAAGAAATTATCTGAAGGAACGTTAAAAACATGAATTTCAAAATTTCTTCTCAACTATCACACAACTCCTCTCGTAACTACAGTTTCACGCCATTTGAATTACTAATGAAACGCCGCATTTGTACAAGATTGAGTCTGGTACTCCCTACTTTAGAGGGAAAAATAGAAAAGAACCAGAGTAGTCAGAAAGTGAATCATGATATTCATAGCAAACATCGAAAATTTACTGTGGGAGAGACAGTTTTTGTGCCAAATTTTTGAACTGGATCGAGATAGCTTCTTGGTATAATTGTCTCTGAAACAGGGCCTTTGTCATACCAAGTGGAAGTGGAAAACAGATCATTTAAGAAGTAGAGAGGCACTCCAACAACCAGTTACTCCACCTGAAATTGAAGCCGAAACTTTGATCCCTGAGGCGTCAGATCGACACAGAATAGACATACCTGATGTCTCTGTTGAAGTAAATAATTCTGAATTGCCCTTGTCTAAGGATGCCCCTGATGCTGCAATCTTGATCAAGTCGATCCATTGGTAGAATCTCAAGCCGTAGAACTGCATCACTCTACCGAAATCAGAAAACCACCTCAAAGACTTAATCTATAGTTGCATGAACTGTATATATTTTATATGTTATGGATTAAGATATTCTTGTAAATAAGGGATGTAAAACAAAGTTAAAGGGGGAGGAATGTAGTGATTATAAGTAAAACTTTTCATACTATTTTGGGGATCATGTGACTCTACAGATGAATCAGCCCTAAGTGTGGGTAATCTTAGGGGTGGAGCTTTCTAGTCACGACCTTGGTTCAAGCATGTAGCTTCATCAGGAGCTATGCAAATAAAGTTTACTGTTTCTAACAAGAAACTTGTCTGGTACACCAAGTTTACTACAGCCATGCAGCCTTAGGAAGTCACCTATTTGAAAGCACCCTAAGAACAAGCTACAAACAGGTATTTTAAAGGAAAGGTACTTAGGCTGTCACCTGCTTATCTGTTTAAAGATGATTGTCATTAAGTTTCTCTCTTCCCATAGATAGCTTTAGTTCACAGTGGAAAATATTTGGTTTCTTTTTTCAGTTGGAAAAGAACAAATGATCTAAATCTCCCTTATCAAGTTATTTATTATTATTATGTAGTGTTATCTGGGAGTATGTTAGCCACAGGAATTCAAAGTAAGAATCAAACCTGATGAGAAAAACAATAAGGGTTTCTGAGAACTTATCAACTGCAGTCAGATCCCAAGAGATCTTATCATCCACTCACTGAAATTGACTAATGTGAGCATCTGGATAGAGCATATATCAGCTCAGTGCACCCAGAGCAGCAGAGGGACTCACTTCCTATCATCTGTTTGTTCTGATAGTCTCAATTCACAAACAATTTTTGATGCAGATACATTATACTGACAGCAATGATAGCACTTTAAATACAAAAGGACTATACAATATTCATTGTGTTATTTCAAATTCTGCATCCTGATGACAAATGCTATCAGAGGTTCTGCATAATGCACAGAAGTTATACTAAGTGCATTTTGCTAGGTAAATGTTACCTCATGTGGAACATATTGCCACAGAAGGGGCAATAAACTATGAGTAAACTTCAGCTAAATTAAGATTTACAATATATACGTTGTACATGCCACAGCAAAATATCATTTCCGTGCCATATCTTCACTGAAAATAATGACATTGTGTTTACACAGCTGGCTTAGTTTTGGGCCATCGTTAAAGGACACCAATACTTTACAGTGTTTAACAAAGTAGCAGATATGATTGTGTGAATATCTTTTAAGAATGAAACACATGGTTTAATTTCAAATTCAGACTGCTGCAACGTAAATTGCTCCTCAGCACCCACCTTGGAGGCAATTGTTGGCTGCTCCATGAACTAGGCCAGACTTCGAATGTCCCGCACTGACAAAAATTGCACTACAACTTTCAAGAAGTTGACACTGAAGAAACTGAGATTATGATATTAGCCAATGAGAATGCCACATCCTTTCATTATATCATGCTACTCATATTATTAACGCTCCAACAAGCATTAATTGGCTGGAGAGAAAGCCCCGCCTCTCAGAGCTGCTGGCCAATCTGATTGCTGATTGGCCATTGCTGATGTTTAAACTTTAATAATATTAAATTGGTAGCTTCAAACTGACAAATGTGTTCCAACTTTACTAAATTTTAATATTTCCCTCATTCTGTCTGACATTTTGTGACTTAAATGGATGCTTTCTATTTCAAAGCAGTTAAAATATATCTTGCAATCACGCTTGTGACACAAATGCATTTATTATTTGCAAATACTTTCAGCTATTGTATCCTTTCTTCAATCCATTTTATAAGGTCCAAATTGAAATATACACAGTAGATTTATTATACCTGATAATTTTTTCACCTAAAGCTTATGCAATTCATATTGTATGTTCCCTGCATGAAATGTGTTCTAAACATTATTAATTAGAAAATTGACAAAATATTGTGATACTATATTTATTAACTGTCCTGTGATGCTGATATTCAAGTAAGTTGAATGTCATCACCTTAGCAATGCTACCATTAAAATAAGCTCATCAGAAAAGAACAAAGTAAATATTAGTAGATTTTCAGTGTGACGCTCTTTGCTGAGAGACATTGGGCTGAATTTTCCCAGAATTGCACTAAGTGCAGAGCGGGCGGCTAAAATGGAGTCCTATCCACCAATGAAAGTGGCGGGTTCTCAAGCCGTATTTTTCCAAGCCGGCCTCATTATATATTCACTCCCACGAAACACGCCATTTACATGGCGGGCGGGCGCTTATTCACCCTCTCGCCATCAACCCGTTGTTGCATCACGCCGGGTGCCATCTTTAAAAAGCAGCCGCCAGCAAATTTCTCATTGCCACCAGATCATCACCACTGCCTGGGAGACATGGCCAGCAAAGGCAAAATTACTGCAGCCCTCTGCTTCAACGACGGGTCCCTCGAGCGACTGCTGGATGCCGTGGACGCCCACCGGGATGTGCTCTACCCACACTTTGGCCGCAGGATGCGTAGCAATGTCACCAACCCAGCTTGGGAGGCAGTGGCAGCAGTGGTCAGCATGAGCGCCCTGCAGAGGAGTGCCACAAAAGGATGAATGATCCCCTCCGATCCAGCAGCGTAAGTCACTCTTTTCATCACTCCCAACGCTTACACTCACAAACCCATCACACTCCCACAGGGCCCTCACTCACTGCCAATGCAAGGGACATCACCATTCGCTTTTTCACACATATCGTCATTGTCCTCATCCCATCCATGGGACCACTCACCACCCACACAGGCCAGGCATACTTATCATCTGGCCCGGCAGTGGTCCTGATACACTTTCCCCATCTCTATCCATGCAGGACAAACTGGGGCACACAACAGGAGGGAAAGGTCGCAGACAGGTGGAGGGATACCAGAATTCAAAGTTCTGACAGAATTAGAAAACAGAGCCATCCAGCTGGCCGGTGATGACCGGGACCGGTCATGTGCTGACGGCGAGGTCAGCGCTGATCTACCAAGTGAGGATCCAGCAATGCAACATCCATCAGACAACCATGCTGTGAGTGATGTGTCCTCTTTCACAGGCCATGCGCTAACTATCTGCCCTTACTTTCACAGGCACATCTGGGAAGCAGCCGACGGAGTTCACGACCCAGAGCCTCCAATCAAGCTCCGAAGAAACCTCTGAAGAGGAATCTGAAGGCACCCTCCCTGAAGTCCAGTCACAGCGCTCATCCACACCCTCCACCAGTGCAGACACACACACCTCGGTGGGACCTAGCTTTAGAGTAGCCTCGGGATCACTTCGCACTTTCTGATCCACAGCAGGCGGAGGCAGCGACTTCCCAGTTCCCCAGTGCTCAGCGGACTGCTGTAGGCCAGAACTTTGCCTTTGGACTCGGTCATGTCACAGTAGCTGGAGCCACAAAGGCAAGCTAGGGAACATCAGGAAGGGATGGCCTCTACAATCCTCAGATTGCAAGGCACGATGGAGGAGGCTGTCCATCTTCAGGCTGAGGTGATAGCGCCGGGATTGCAACGCACCGAGGTCAACACTGGCAGGACAGCAGCCGCCATGGAGACCATGGTCCAGGATGTCACTCCTGCACTGCTGCGCAGGCTTAACTCCATAGCTGATGCCATATTTGGCCTTCAACATTGTGTATGCGAGAGGGGTGCTGGGCAGCTCGATCTCACTCCAGCTAACTCTTCCACTCATGGAGTCAGCCAGGGGCCCTCCGGCAATCATAGGGAGGTGGATCAGCAGGTGCAGACTCTGGGGCCATCCAGCCAGGTGACTTTGGGAGTGACCGGCTCATCTGACTCCCCTCTTCTTGTGGCCTCTGCAGATCCAGCTTTACAGGCAGAGGAGGGTGACTCTGCCACACAGCAGGACCCAGAAAGCAGGCCGGAGCCCTCCAAATCTCGGACCTCCAAAGGACGCCCACCAAAGTCATCACAGACAGGTCTTCACAGTCAGCAGGCTACGTCCACCTCTGCTGTGGATGCCCAGGGAGCACCAAGGTGTAGCGGCAGGGTTAGGACAGTTAAGGAAAATTAATTGCACAGCCTGGGCACGGGTGTTAATCAATTGTACATAATGTTCACTGTTTTCAATAAACCCCCAAGAATGTCTCCCTGCCTGTGGCTCCTTGTTCTGATGAGCAGTGTTCTTGTCACTCAGATGTGAAACCTTTCTGCACAAGATATAAGGCAGGTGTCTCAGTCCAGGGCCTCTTCCCTGTGCTCTGTACAGCCTTCAGACCACAGTGATGGTCCAGCCTCACACTCCCTGGAAACATTACTGATGCCTGCACCTCGGCGGAGCTGGTCATTGCTGCCAGAATGTAGTGGGCAAGCGCCACAGAGTTCTCTTATTCTCTCCGTGTGCTCTCAGCACCTTTAAGGGCTGGCCCCCATCACACCAGCATCTGTAACCAGTGATGCTGTGCACCAGCTCCTGAAGGGCTGAGGTGCTGACGGCAGGCACAGCATCAGATGTGTCTAAAGTTTCATGGCTGCGACTCTGAAATGGCCCTGAACATGGAGCGCAAGCCAACAGCTCTAGGCCAGACAGGAGTCAGTCATTCTCAGAGGCTACGTGAAGTTCTATAGAGTCTCCTCACAGCATGTTGTCATCATCCCCCTGTGATCGAGCGACTGTTAGGGCCTCCACTGCATCTCCATGGCAGGAGCATTCTTACAGAGGGTGTTGGCACTGAGATAAGCCAGGCTGAGTCAAACATTCACAATTTCAATGTGTGTATCTACAGGGACACCTCACTGCATGTCGTCATCATCCTCCACAAACCTGGCAGCTATGAGGGACTGCTGTGTGTGCCTAACTCATCCAGCCAGTGCGAGAGCCCCATCCCCACCGTTGTCACCACCAAGGACCCTCTCACCCTCATCCCCGTCTGCGTCCTTCTCATCGGAGGAGACGTACAGCTCCTCCATCTCCTCCTCAGCCAGCTCCTCATCCCGGTGCAGCGCCAGGTTGTAAAGGGCACAGCAGACGACAATGCATGACACCCTCTGCAGACTGTATTGCAGGCTGCACCAGACCGGTCCAGGCACTGGAACCGCATCTTCAGCATCCCAATGGTCTGTTTCACAAAGTTCCGAGCAGCTGCATGAGCCTCATTTTAGCATCGCTCTGCTGCATTGTGAGCTGTCGCAAGGGTGTCATCAGCCACGGCCTCTGAGTATTGCCCTTGTCCCCAACGAGCCACCCCTGAAGCCTTTGTGGAACTTGGGAGACTCCAGGGATCGGTGAGCGACTCAGGGTGTAGGCGTCCTGCACAATCCCTGGAAACTGTGTGCACAGGATGCGTTTCTGGTAGTCGTATACCAGCTGCCCGTTCAGTGCATGTTGCTGAAGTCCACCCAGTGTAGCGATGGAGAACTGAGTGCCACATGAGTGCAGTCAATCGCACCCTGCACCTGTTGGAATCCCGAGATCAGGGCGAATCCAATGGCCCTTGCATCCTGGCTGTTCCACTCCCGGGCAAAATGCACAAAGTTATGTGCCATGGAGAAGATGGTATCTGTGACCTCATGGATGCATTTGTGGGTGGCGGATTGTGAAATCCCACAGAGGGCACCTGTGGAGCCCTGAAAGGAGCCACTGGCATAGAAATTAAACGCTACGGTCACTTTCACAGCCACTGGCAGTGGGTGCCCTCCATGCCTCCTTGGCGCCAAGTCCTACAGTAAGTGACAGATGTGAGCCACCAGGTCTCTAGACATGCACAGTTGTTGGCAACACTGGTTCTCAGTCAACTGCAGGAATGGCAGGCAGTGTCAATAGACCCTGGGTGTCGCTAGACGCTGACCAGCCACGGCTTGCTGTCGCTCCTTGGCAGCATGTGCAGTAGGCCCTGCTGCCCCTTCTTCATGAGGTTGCTGCTTCTGCCTTTATGCGGCCAAGTGCCTCAGTTGCTCTCTCCTCTATCTTCTATGGTGTTTGTAGGCCATCAGGCATACAGCTAGGTCACCAGGATCCATGATCCTGATGTGGTCCTCCTGCAGCCTGAAAGAGGGAGAGAGAGGTGTGGTTATCATGGCTGTACTTAGCACCTTTCCTGGCCCTGTGTGACCGCCCTTAATGCTTTTTGGAGAGTGCTGGTCACCCCTCGGATGGCCAGAGGTGAGTGTGCTGCATGGCTGCCCTGTCAAACCATGACATGGGGTCACTGGTCCAAACCAAGATGCTGAGATTGCAAGGGACTGTGAGCACCTCCAGCAGTGACTGCTACATGGCCAGCGTTGGCGAGGAGATTGTACAACATGTGCAGTCCAACTGCTCCATGGTCCAATGAAGTGGTGGTGGACTCAAAATCTGTGCAGGGGCAGGGGGTGGTCTGTGGTGTAAGGCATGGAGCGCTTGGTGCCTCCACATTGCTTGCACGGGCAGGCAGGCTAGGAGCCTGACCCCAATCATATCACTGTGGCTGCGCCTGATCCGACTTAGTTGCTGTGGCATGGTCAGTTTATACAGGTGTCCCTAATGCATGGCCACTTGCCTCGCTTACCCTGCCCCCTACTTGCACGTGGGATGCAGCGCCGGGGCATCGCTTGACACCCCCCCCCCCATCCCCCCACAGCAGTCACCTCTGAGGCTGGCCAGCACTTGCCCCCAGACACCTCCACCCTTCAGCAGTCGCCTGCGGGGCCAGGCATCAGTTTTGACCCTCCTCCCCAGCGACCCTGAGGCCTGTAAACAACAGGCAAGCCATGGAGAACGCTGCTGCTCATTCGCCTCAGTTCCCCCAAAGTGAAGGCCGCCAAGTGCATGTCACACGCGCACTGTTGTGAAACGCATCGGCCTGCTTTCCTGCCGATGTGGACAGATGATATGGAGGGGTTCCAAGAGCCTGGCAGGATGGCCTTTCAATTCTATGCTAATGTATTACAATTAGCTCCCCGCCGACTGATGGTGGGAAACGTGGCCTGTCTTCGGCGGGCTGAATGGAAGGTCGCAACCTGCCTTCATGCTGCTGTGAAGTGGGTCCCGCCATATTTTCCGAGCACGCCTCCTATCACGCCCGCCGCCAGCGGGCTCGGAAAATACCGCCATTGTGATTAGCAAAATGGATTCTCTTCAATTATACCCTGTTCTCCTTATTTTACTAATATAGAACCAATCATATCACTGTATCCTCCAGAAACAAAGAAAGCCAACAAGCTTCAGTGCCTTTGATGGATTTCATTTGCCTTCAGCAGAAAGACTACAAGAGGTGACAGCCCTCTTGTAAGAAGCATGCTTTTATTCTCCCATCTGAAAAAATTCTGACATTTATAAAAATGTATGTATATGTATATATATATATATATATATATATATAGAAAATGAACAACGCCTGGAATTGAAGGCTAGGTAGCTATTATTCTCAATATCATACACAACACTGAGTAACAATGTAATTCGCTGTAAAAAAAATACATTTCCTGTTCCGCTTGTCCCTCATGGTATAGGAGAAGTCAGTTATTACAACACTTTGTCATACTGACCCTTCTGTCAGGTAATTTGTACTCAAGCCTTGGCAAGAGGAACAAAGATACAAATCTGAATGATAAAACTCAGCAAAAGGAGTGGAAGATACAAACTTGTAAGCCAGCCAACTGTTTGTTTAAAACTATTCAATGGGTCATATATTTTACACAAATTGACATTCGTTGCAAATGTGCTTTAAGCCTGCAACACGGTCTCAAGGTTCTCATGGTTACTTGATGCAGTGCACCAGGATGGCCTTCCATAAGACTGCAATCATGAACTTACCCTAAATTCTGAGCTATCACTTTGTGAAATCATTGCAATTTCTCAGTGTTCGATATTATAACAATATATCATTGTCCTATGTGTCTAGCCTTTTGTCTCACTTCATCTATGCTGATGTGCTTCAGAATAAATCACCACCTTGCACAACCTTTCCTGTATATACCCTCTTCTCCCTGCTATCTGTTATTTCCAATTCATGTGCTCAACAGTAAGACCACATGGAGAGGAGCCACTTTAAACTTATTTCCCTACATTGTACAAATATAATAAGTTCATTGTTAGAAGGTTAAATGATTCTGGAATAAAATCTTAAGTAAAAATTTTCATTCAAGGCATATATTGAACTGTCGCTGTGACCTCAAGGGAATTTTCATTAACAAACTTAAGAATCAGAAATATAAATAAAATTAACAGTCAGTCTGCTGAAAACAAAGAAAATAAATCAATCCTTGTAGAAAAGATTCTCATGCTCATAAATCATTTTGTTTTCTTGTTTGTTATCTGTTCTGTACAGATATGCTTAAATGGTACAATCTTAGCTTCCTATAGCAAAGACACTTAATGTTTAATATGAAAAGGAACATTTAATTATCAAAGTCTGCAATATATTAATGGAATCCTAAAGCTGCAATGCAAAGAATAAAAATTCAATATAAATCCCAGATCTGTAATGAAGTGCTCCTTACAGCAGCTAAGCCTGCAGTAGGAGCATAAAGCTTTGACACAAATCTTTTCCACACTGCAGTAGCAGCCTGATGTCTGATTTTGTGAAGCTGCAGTATTGATCACAACTTGCTAGATTTTTTTGGCAGCACTGGGTGCTGGACCATTGTTGGTCTGTAATGACAGTTTATTGCAACATGTTAAACTATCTGATAAGGAGATCGACAACTAATGCCATCAAATATGCATTATTTTCTCCAACGTTATTTAGTTCTAATACAGTCCTGATCAAAGCTTCATGTTATAGAATTAAGGAATGGTTAAAACGCAGAAGGAGGCCATTTGGCCTGTCATGTCTGTGCTGGCTCTCTACAAGAGCAGCTCACCTAGTCATATGCATCCTCCTTTTCCTCATAGCCCTGCAGAATCTTTTTTTAAATTTGTTCATGGGATGTGGGCGTCACTGGCTAGGCTAGCATTTATTACCCATCCAAAACTGCCCTTGTTCAGAAGGTGGTTAAGAATCAGCCACATTGCTGTGGATCAGCAGGAAAGGACAGCAGATTTCCTTCCCTAAAGGACATTAGTGAACCAGATGATGAACCAGTTTTTATGACAATCAGCAATAGTTTCATGGTCATCACATTTTTAATTCCAGATATTTTATTGATTCAAATTTCACTATCCATGGTGGGATTTGAACCCAGGTTCCTGGACTATTGGTCCAGTGACAACGCCACTATGCCACTCTCATTTGAAAGCTTTGATTGAGCCTTCTTCCAACAGACTCTCAGGCAGATCCTACCCACTCGCTGCAGGAAAATGTTTTCATGTCACCGTTTTTTATTTTGCAACTCACCTTAAGTCAGCGTCCTCTGATTTTCAATTCTTCCATCAACAGGAAAAGTCTTTCCCTTCTACTTTGTCCAGACCCCTCATAATTTTGAACACCTCTATCAAATCTCCTTTTAATTCTTCTTTTCTCCAAGGAGAACCATCCAAGCTTTTCCGATCTATCCACATAACTGAAGTTTCTCATTCTCCATTCTTGTGAATCTTTTCTGCACCCTCCCTAATGCCTCACATCCATCCTAAAGTGTGGTTCCCAGAATGATGCAATGTTCCAGTTAAGGTTTATAGGTTTATCATAATTTGCTTGCTGTTGTGCTCAATGCCACTATTTATAAAGCCCGGGACATTGCATGCTTTATTTATTGCTTTCTCAATCTGTCCTGCCACCTTCAATGATTTGTGCACATATAGCCACATGTCCCTCTGCCCCTGCACCCTCTATAGAATTGTATTGTTTATTTTAGATTGCTTCTCCTTGTCCTGACTACCAGAATGAATCACTTCACACCGCTTTGCATTAAATTTCATATGCCATTTGTCCACCTGTTCCACCAACTTGTCTAAGTGCTGTTGAAGTTTATCACTATCCTCACAGTTCATAATATTTCCATATTTGTATCATCCGCAAATTTTGAAATTGTGCCCCCACACCCAAGCCTAGGTCATTAATATATATCAAGAATAGCATGCATCCTAACACTGACCCCTGGGGAACTCTACTATACACCTTCCAGTCCAAAATCAACTGTTCACTACTTCTCTCTGTTTCCTGTCACTCAGCCAATTTTGCATCTAGGCTATTATTATCACTTTTATTCCATGAGCTGATAAGCCAATTATGTGGCACTTTATCAATTACCTTTTGAAAGTCCATGTACACCACAGCAATCACATTACCCTTATCAACCCACTATGTCACCAATTCAAAAGACTCCAGCAAGTTAGTTAAACATGATTTTACTTAAAGAATTCATGCTAGCTTTCATTAATGAATCCACATTCATTCAAGTGACTGTTAATTTTGCCACGAATTATCGTTTCTAAAAATTTACCCACCACCCGAGTTAAACTGACTGGCCTATAGTTGTCAGGCTTATCCTTGTACCCTTTTTTGAACATGGGTGCAACATTTGAAATTGTCCAGTCCTTTGTTTCTAAAGGCGTTTGGAAAATTATGGACAGTGCCTCCACAATTTCCACCCTGGCTTTTCTTAGTATCCTCAGGTACATCTCAATCTTTCCAGGTGGCTTACCAACTTTAAGCACAGCCAGTACAGCACAGCACAGCCTATCTAATACCTCTTCTGTATCAATTTTTAGCCCAACCACTGTCCCAATTATCTCCTTTTTCACCAACTTTGGCAGCTTCTATTTCTTGGTAAAGGCAGATGCAAAATATTAATTTAGTACCTCAGCCATGCCACCTGATTCCAAGTGTAAATCCTCTCTTTGGTTCCTAATCGGACCCACTCCTCCTTTTACCACCTTTTTACTCTTTATAAGTCTATAAAAGGCTTTTGGATTCCCCTTCATGTTGGCTGCTAGTAATTTCTCATACTCTTTCTTGCTTCTCATTTTTTTTTACACTTCCCTTCTGAACTCTCTATCGTCAGCCTGGTTCTCAATTATCTTAACCACCTGGTATCTGTCACATGCATCATTTTCCTGCTTAATCTTACTCTGTATCATTTTTGTCATCCAGGGAACTCTGGATTTATTTGTCCTACCTTTCTCCCTCATGTCCTGGAATATCCCTCACTCTACCATTACCATGAAACCGGGGATCAACCCTAGTTCAATAAAGAGTGTGGGGTGGGCATGCCAGGAGCAGCACCTAAAAATGAGGTGCCAACATGGACAAGCTACAACACAGGACTACTTGCATGCTAAATAGTAGAAGCAGCATTCAATAGACAGAGCTAAGTGATCCGACAACCAAAGGATCAGGTCAAAGATCTGCAGTCCTGCCACATCCAGTTGTGAATAGTGGCAGACAATTAAACAACTAACAGGAGGAGGAGGCTCCACAAATAATCCCATTCTCAGTGATGGAGGAGCCCAGCATGTCAGTGCAAAAGACAGGATTGAAGCATTTTCCATAATCTTTAGCTAAAAGTGCCGAATGGATGATCCATCTTGGTCTCATCCTGAGGCTTCCAGCATCACAGCATTGAGCCAATTCAATTCACTCCATTTGATAGCAAGAAACGGCTGAAGGTACTGGATACTGCAAAGGCTATACAAAGGCCCTGACAACATTCTGGCAGTAGTACTGAAGAATTGTGCTCCAGAACGAGCTATGCCCCTAGCCAAGCTGTTCCAGCACTGCTAAAACATTAGCATCTACCTGACAATGTGGAAATAGTCCACATATGTCCCTGTCCATAAAAAGTTGGACAAATCCAATCTGGCCAATTACTATCCCATCGGTCTACTCTCGATCATCAGCAAAGTAATGGAAAGTGTTGTCGATAGTGCTATCAAGTGGCATTTACACAGCAATAACCTGCTTACCAATGCTCAGTTTGAGTTTTGCCAGGGACACTCAAGTCCTGACCTCATTACAGCCTTGGTCCAGACATGGACAAAAGAGCCGAGTGGGAAGACATAGAGTCATACAGTCATTTATGGCACAGAAGGAGGACATTCAGGCCATTGAGTCCATACAGGTGAGAGTAATGGCTCTTTTTTAAAAATTCATTCATGGGATGTGGGCTTCACTGGCTGGGCCAGCATTTATTGCCCATCCCTAGTTGCCCTCGAGAAGGTGGTGGTGAGCTGCCTTCTTAAACCACTGCAGTCCACCCACAGTGCTGTTTGGAAGGAAGTTCCAGGATTTGACCCAGCAACAGTGAAGGAACGGTGATATATTTCCAAGTCAGGACGGTGAGTGACTTGGAGGGGAATTTCCAGGTGGTGCTGTTCCCATCTATTTGCTATTCTTGCCCTTCTAGATGGTAATGGTCGTGGGTTTGAAAGTTGCTGTCTAAGGAGCCTTGGTGAATTCCTGCAGTGCATCTTGTAGATGGTACACACTGCTGCTACTGTGCATCGGTGGTGGAGCCAGTGAATGTTTGTAGATGTGGTGCCAATCAAGTGGGCTGTTTTGTCCTGGACGGTGTCAAGCTTCTTGAATGTTGTGGGCAAATGGGGAGTATTCCATCACACTCCTGACTTGTGCCTTGTAGGTGGTGGACAGGCTTTGAGGAGTCAGGAGATGAGTTACTCATCACAGGTTTCCTGCTCTTGACCTGCTCTTGTAGCCACAGTATTTATGTGGCTAGTCCAGTTCAGTTTCTGGTAAATGGTAGCCCCAGGATGTTGATAGTGGAGGATTCAGTGATGGTAATGTCATTGAATGTCAAGGGGCTGATGGTTGGATTCTCTTTTGCTGGGGATGGTCCTTGCCTGGCACTTGTGTGGTGCGAATATTACTTGCCACTTGTCAGCCCAGCCTGGATATTGCCCAGGTATGTGCATTGTGACATGGGCTGCTTCAATATCTGAGACGTCACGAATGGCACTGAACATTGTGCAATCATCAGCAAAAGTTCCGACCTTATGATAGAAGGAAGGTCATTGATGAAGCAGTTGAAGATGGTTGGGCCATCTGGATGGAAGGAGGACACTACCCTGAGGAGCTCCTGTAGTGATGTTCTGGAGCTGAGATGACTGACCTCCAACAACCACAACCATCTTCCTTTGTGCTAGGTATGAATCCAACCAGCAGAATTTTTTCCCCCTGATTCCCATTGACTCCAATTTTGCTGGGGCTCCTTGATGCCGCCCTTGGTCAAATGCGGCCTTGATGTCAAGGGCAGTCACTCTCACCTCATCTCGGGAGTTCAGCTCTTTTGTCCACATTTGAACCAAGGCTGTAATGAGGTCAGGAGCTGAGTGGCCCTGGCGGAACCCAAACTGGGCGTCAGTGAGCAGGTTATTGCTAAGAAAGTGCCGCTTGATAGCACTGTTGATGACCCCTTCCATTACTTTAATGATGATCGAGAGTAGACTGATGGGGCAGTAATTGGCCTGGTTGGATTTGTCCTGCAGTTGTGTTCAGGACATACCTGGGCAATCTTCCACATAGCCATTAAGGCAGCATTGACATTAAAGCAGCATTTGCGTGGCAACAAGGAACCCTAGCAAAATTAATGTCAATGGGAATCATGGGAGAACTGTTTTCTGGTTGGAGCCATACCCACCAGAAAGGAAGATGGTCCTGGTTCTTGGAGACCCACCATCTCCCTTTGATATTCAATGGCATTAACATTGATGAATCCCCCACCATTAACATCCTGGGGGTTATTATTGACCAGAAACTTAACAGGATCAGCCATATTAATATTGTGGCTGCAAAATCAGTTCAGAGGCAGTGAATTCTGCAGCAGGTAACTCATCTACTGACTCCCCAAAACATGTTCACCAGTTACAAGGCACATGCCATGAGTGTGATGGAATATTCTCCACTTGCCTGGATGAGCGTGACTCCAATAGCATACAAAAGGCTTGCCAGCATCCAGGACAAAGCAGTCTGCTTGATTGCCACCCACCCACCACCTTAAACATTCACTCCCTCCACCACTGACACACAGTGGCAGCAGTGTGTACCATCTACAAGGTGCACTGCAGCAACCTGCCAAGCTTCCTTCAACAGCAGCCTCCAATCCCACGACCTCTACCTGGAAAGACAAGAGCAGAAGATGCATGGGAACACCATCACCTTCAAGTGATGGTGTTCCCATCAAGTTCCCCTTCAAGACATACACCATCCTGACTTGGAACTATATCGTTATTCCTTCACTGTTGGTGGATCAAAATCCTAGAATCCCTCCTTCACAGCACTGTGGGTGTACCTACACCACATGGGCTGCAGCGATTCAAGAAGGCAGCTCACCACCACCTTCTCAAGGGCAATTAGGGATAAGCAATAAATGCTGGCCTAGCCAGTGATTTCCACATCCCAAACCCATAACTTCTACCACATAGAGGGACCAGGAGAGTAGTTAAATGGAACATCTTCACCTTCAAGTCACGCACCATTCTCTCTTGGGCATATATTGCTCTTCCTTATTTGTCACTAGGTTAAAATCCGAGAAGTCCCTACCTGACAGAATTGTGGAAACCTCTACATTACATGGATTGCAGGAATTCAAGAATAAGGTCCATCACCAAATTCACTCGGACAACTATGGACAGACAATATCAATGATACCCACATTTCTGGAATGAATTTTCAAAAATCTTTTGGATAGAACTGTGCTATTCTGTCTTCTACGGTGATCAGCAACTAATGGCTTATGTCGAGGACTATTTTTATGAGAATTTAATTAAGATTATCTTAAGAAAATTGTTATCTTCGTCATGAGACATTTTGAGAGTACAAAGAACAGTTGCACTTTTCATAGCCGATAAACTGAGGCCTCAGCAGTCCTCAAAAGGTTTAAAAGTTGATCGTCTCAAACCTCAGAAATACGTTTAGTTATCTATGTAACACCCCTTTGAGGATTGCTGGTTATAGACTGGTATGACAGTGCATATGCCGATGCTTTCTCAAAGCTGGAAGGAATGTCTGACTTTGCATAACTTGTTTAACATCTTTGGATGGCATAGCCAAAGGATGCCTTCTCAATGTTCTGATAATAAGTGTTGTATTTACATTGATTTAGAACATCCATCAGTGCCTCAAACGCTAACACAGACTCCTAACCCATGGTCCCATAGTCCATGTACATGGAATGCAATACTTTCGCTTTATTTCCAAAAAATTGTTCACAACACAGAAGGGGAGATTTCCCCAGCTTCCAGATTGTGACTGAGGTAATGTCCAAACACATATCTCTGTCACTAGCAGGCAACAAGTTGTTTGTTTTGACAAATCAGTGGAAGTGTTCATTCAATAACCTTCATCTGTATTTGCTGCTTAATGACTACTTGAATTTGCATATAGTTGTCGAAGGTATTATGCAACAGTTCTCTGTACACAGAGATTGCTGGTCTCTATAAAGTGTTCATTACTGAAACATCAGGGCAAAATATATATTCAAAGCACTGATGCTAATTCACATATCAGGGATCCAACCTGCACCCTAGACAGTTAACTCATCTTAGTTTGAACAGCTATGTACCATAGAGTGGGAACAACAATACATCAAAATGTACAACAAAAGGGAATATTGGGCCTCAGATGAAAAATATTTAGCAGCTATTCAAAACCCTTACCCTTGACATTGGAGAAGGTTTGAAAATTCTAGGATATCGGCTCACAAATTAAATATGTAATTATTTTCAATACACAGTGCCGCATCTGGAAAGAATTCTACTACATGGAGCTCTCAAACTGTAAGTTGTATCCTTTTTATCTTGGCACTTCTGACAAGACCGAAGAATATTATTGATAGACCTGATGTGTTGCAGGGGACAACAACATGCTCTATCATCCATGCCGGTACTACTACTGCTTAAGGTCAGACATAAACCACCAGCAGCACCCTTCTTACTTCCACTGATACTAACAATACAACAACCGACTGCAAGTCAATAATAATCTAGAGACTGCCATCTTTTTCTGCCTCACTGCCAGATTTTCATTTCCCAAAATATAGCTTTTCAATAAACTGGCAACACAGTTTTTTGAAGGCATTCATGCTTGTCTACCCTTCAGGATGTCAGCCTTATAATGTGTGCAAACTCTGTTGCATTGTAAAATATTGTCAGATTCATCAGGTGTTTCCAAATGGTAGGGAACAGGCGTCTCCACCAGCATCATTCTTCTTACTATTGCTACAGCTGTTATAGTGCTCTTGACTCCTGCTCACCTTAGCTAGTGACATTTGAAATTATAATCAAGAATAAAATGTCAAGGCAAAGTCAGCCAGACTGACAAATAGGAATGCAGTGCAAAATTCTCCACAAGTCAAGGATGGAGGTTTCATATCAGCTACTACACAATTACAAAAGTGTCCCATGGGAAAATATGAATGACTGTAGATGTCAGCACAGTGAGCTCATTGGTCGACCTCCTGGTACTGATTCTGTTCAAATGCTAGAAAGAGCTTGGTTGCATGGGTTTTTGTATATCATCAATCAATGAATCCAGCATAAGATATGCATATCATCAACTTGAGAGACTTTGGGAGGAATATTAGCTAACCCCTCTCGGTGGGACTGGAGGAGATGATCAGTTAAAATGGAGCAGCTCTATTCCACGCCCTGTTCTCGTTGATCTCCAATTTTAACACTGCTGGTTTTGGAGAAAGACAGGGCACCCACTGGATTCATGGGGGAGCCTCATAAGATGATGCTAATTTGGCCCTATGATATTAATAGGATCCTGGATTTTAGCTGGGGCTAAACAGAGAACCTGCTGCAGCTTTCCCACCATGCTAGAGCAGTTCATCAGCCAGTGGGAAACAGAAGCTCCCTGGGTAAGTGATAAACTTTCCTTATTGAGATTAGAAGGAGCAGTAATGCTCCTCTGGGTCTCACAAAGAAAGTTGCATTCCCCACCACATTGCCCCAACCACTGACCCAACCCCATCCTTCCCGGTGATTGAAGTTAAGTCACTGCAGCCATTTTAACTGCTCATTTGTCTGGTTTCTGCCAGGTTGGCTGAGTTAGAATTGTCCTTAGAGTGTACTTTTTTTTATTTGCCTGTAAGTATTCTTCTTCCCTGTGGAGTATTCTTATAAAATCACAACTTGGATTTACATATATAGTTTATGAAAAAGGACAAAGATTTTTCCAATGGCTTCATTGGTCAAAGCAGTAAGTAGATTAAACAAGTCATCACGGCGTTTGACAATATCCCACATGGCAGACTAGTAAAAAAAATAAAAGCCCATGGGATCTAGGGGAATGCAGCAATCTGGATACAAAATTGGCTCGGTGGTAGGAAACAAAGGGTAATTTTTGACGGGTTTTTTGCGACTGGAAGGCTGTTTCCACTGGGGTTTGCAGGATTCAGTACTAGGCCCCCTGCTTTTTGTGGTATATATTAATGATTTGTACGTAAATGTTAGGGGCATGATCAAGAAGTTTGCAGATGACAGAAAATTGGCCTCATGGTTGATAGTGAGAAGAATATCTGTAGATGCAGAGAGATATCAATGGACTGGTTAGGTATGCAGAAAAATGACAACTGGAATTCAATCCAGAGAAGTGTGGGGTAATATATTTGGGAGGCCAAACAAGGCAAAGGAATACACAATTAATGGGAGAATACTGAGAGGTGTAGAGGAAGTGAGAGACTTTGGAGTGAATGTCCACAGATTCCTGAAGGTAGCAAGACAAGGTGATAAAGTGGTTAAAAAGGCATATGGAATACTTTCATTTATTAGCCATGGTATAGAATATAAGAGCAGGGAGTTTATGCTGAAACTATATAAATCATTAGTTAGGCCACAACTTGAGTGCCGTGTGCAGTTCTGGTCACCTCAATACAGAAAGGATGTCATTGCACCAGAGAGGGTACAGAGGAGACTTATGAGAATGTTGCAAGAACTGGAAGAATGCAACTTTGAGGGAAGATTGGATAGACTTGGGTTACTTTCCTTGGAACAAAGGAGGCTGTGGGGAGATTTGATTGCGTAGTACAAAATTGTGAGGGGCTTGGATAGTGTGGATAGGAAGGGCCTATTTACTTTCTCAGAGAGGCCAGTGGCTAGGGAGTATAGATTTAGAGTGATTAGCAAAGGATTAAAGGGAAAATGAGGAAATATTTCCCTCCCTATGTTTATCATATCCAATATTTACACACTCCCCCTTCTTATCTACAATGTCTGCATTGTCCCCCTCTTCTGTGAAAATGGAGACAAAAAGGGCAGAATTTTGCTGTCGGCGAGCGGGGGGACGGAACCCCCGACGTCATCCCGCCCCATTTAAATTTTCAGGAAGGCGGGGGTGCAACAAAATCAGCTGCGGGCCCGCCGACCTGTCAATGGCCAATTGAGGCCATTGACAGGATCATTTAACTAATTAAAGGACCTGCCCATCCAACCTTAAGGTTGGCGGGTCGGCCAGGAGCCCCGGCGGCAAATAGAGAAAACATAAAACCTCATCCAGCGGAGAAATGAGGTTTCATGCAGGGTTTTTAAAATTTTAATAAAGTTATTCTGTAAATTATGAACATGTCCCAGCTCATGTGACATTGTCATATGAGGGGACATGTAAGGGATTTTTCTGTTCTCAATTTTTAATAGTTTTAAAAGTGGAAGCGATCTCCCTAAGGCTGCACTTAGCCTCAGGGAGATGTGCGCTCTTTCGTGCGTATGCGCGAAAGAGCGCACTCTCGCTTTTAGGGGTTCCCCCCCAGCCTGCACAGGGAGCGCATAGCTTCCCAGCGGAAGTCACGCTGGGCGGGCCTTAATTGGCCCGCCCATGTAAAATGGCAGTGCAGCCCGCTTCACTGGCTGCGATCGGCTCCATGCCCGCCGGAGATTGGGTCGGGCCCACCCGCCCGACAAGCAGAAAATTCTGCCCAAAGTGTTAATTAAGAACCATACCCACGTCCTCCGCCTCCACCCATAGGTTAACTTTTTGGTCTTTTATGGGCCCTATACTCTTTATAAAATGGTAAAGCCATGTTCCAAGCTGGAAGATTCGGTAAATTGAAACAGCCTTATATAAATGATTAGCAAATCAGGGAATATATTCATAAATGAAGATGGTTTTACTTCCACCCTCTCAACTTCCTGCCCCAATGGAGTCAATTGATCAGTTGAAACTCATAAAAATTTGATAAAATATTTACTGGTTACTATGTCAACTAATTTATGACATACTCAAGGAATGCCTATCCCCTCCCCCACTACTTTGTATAACTCTTATTTACCATATATTTGTTACAAAGCACAGCAAGTTGGCAGCTGTAAATTATATTAATCTCACCCATGGAGTCAAACTCTAGTGCGAGTTAAAAGAGTTAAACAGTTACTGTGATAATGAATAGATGACACCGAGCATTCCATTTTATTCCCTCAGACTTGCAATACATTCCATTGTAAACTCATGGGCTGACTTTAGGGAGAATAATTGGCATAGGCTCCACACTATCCAGATGTGCCTCTCCCCATCGGAGCTTAAGTATCACCTACCTGATTCTCCTTGATATCATGCTCCGACTATAAGTGTATATATAATGTATATTGCTTTACAAAATAACCCTGGTTATGTAAATGTCATCAATCAATATTTGTCCTTTTATTTTGAGGCTCACATCTAAACTGATTGTTATGGGAGTTACCTCATTAATCGCTGCTATGCAAAGATATCACAATATAATACAGCAACATTTTACTGAACAATAACTATGATCAGCAACACTCTGTCTTATAAGAAATGTCATTGTTTTCAACTAGAAGTACACTTCAAATCAGATCAGACACTGACCTTACAGATTGAAAATAAGGCAACACAAAAGCCAAATTTTCAGTGCGGTAAAGGACATTAATCCAACCAGAAAAATACAATAAAATTAAAGCTCAATACAGCATAATGGAAGCAGGGTGTATTTGCAAGCCTGTAATCTTATTGAAGGGTTCAGATGCGATTATAAATCAATCAAGGAAAGTGAGAATGGTTTACAATAAACATTTGACTCGTGAGATAAATGTTGTTAAACTTATGGGGCACATTTTAATTAACTTTAGGGCCTTATTTCCTGGGCATAAATTTGCTGCCATGTTTTCCAACATTACAACAATGACTACTCTCCTGAAAAACACTTCACTGGTTGTAATGCATTTTGTGAGGTCCTGAGGTTGTGAAAGGTGCTATATAAATGCAAATTCCTTCTTTTTATTCTCACCCACCTATATTTCCAAAATTGGTCTCATTCAAACAAGAATGGCTATCACTGAGTTTTACACAGGCACAAATGGATGTGCACTGTTTGTGCACAAATTTTTTTAATGTCAGCTTGTTAGCATGGCTTCATGTGTAGTTTTAGACAGATCTGGGCGTACATTACTGGTCGGAGCAGAAAACTGTGCCGACATGAATTTGAAAACAATGAGGGCAATTAAAAGGCAGTCTCACAATTGCAAAGGAAAAATTCTGAAAGGCTTTGGAGGGCCTCAAAAGCCATCTCAACCCAATTGCAACCTTTGCCAAGGTTAAAGGAACAGGGTACGAGGAGGTGACAAGCAAACATAAAGGAAAAGCAAGCCAAAAATGCAGGTGTGAGTAAATAGGTAGGTGAATAAGAATTTCAACACCTGAGTAATAGATACTAAAGTAGTATTGGTACTACATGATGAAGTCATTCTCTGTGACATGTAATGGCACCAACAGTGTAGCATACTTGCAAAGATTTACAGCCCTGTTTCTGGCCATAGCTTATCATTTTAATCACGTGATGTGACATTCCGAATGTTGAACGATTGCTACAAGTGAAAAAACAAAAACAGAATTACCTGGAAAAACTCAGCAGGTCTGACAGCATCGGCGGAGAAGAAATCAGTTAACGTTTCGAGCCTTCATGGCCCTTCGGCAGAACTGAAGCATAGTTAGAAGAAGGGAGAAATATAAATTGGTTTAAGGTGGGGGATGGTGGGGGGAGAGAGAGACATTGAGGGTGTGGTGATTGTGGAGATGAGCAGATAATCAAAAGATGTCACAGACAAAAGGGTCAAAGAGGTGTTTTGTCTGAGAAAAGTGCTAATTAAGAATGGAGGACAGGATATTCAAAGTACAGCTCTAGTGGGGGTGGGGTGGAAAGGCTAACAAGGTTTTAGTTTTAGATTTAAAAATAATGGAAATAGGTGGGGAAAGAAGAATCTATATAAATTATTGAAAAAAAAAGCGGGGGGGTGGGGGGGGGGAAGAAATGGGGTGGGGATGGGGGGAGGGGGAGTTTAAGATCTAAAGTTGTTGAATTCAATATTCAGCCCGGAAGGCTGTAAAGTGCCTAGTCGGAAGATGAGGTGCTGTTCCTCCAGTTTGCGTTGGGCTTCACTGGAACAATGCAGCAAGCCAAGGACAGACATGTGGGCAAGAGAACAGGGTGGAGTGTTAAAATGGCAAGCGACAGGGAGGTTTGGGTCTTTCTTGCGGACAGACCGCAGGTGTTCCGCAAAACGGTCGCCCAGTTTGCGTTTGGTCCTGCAGTATGCTTGGCTATGACAAGGGCCTGCACAAGTGTTTATTTAATATGGCCATTCAGATAAAGCTTTTCCATATGGTTCATTGAAAAGAAAGCCATCTGTGATTAGGGTTTTTGTGAGGAAGAATCCAACATTACTGATAGTCATGTAAATGCCTTAGTCTGCAATTCAACAACAGTGACAATTTGAATTTATTAGGGCAGGAGACCAAAACGTTGGTAGATTTTAAGGAGTGATTTTGGAAATATTCCAGCTTCCTTTGGGAAGTGGAGTCGCCACAAACACTAGCTGAATGTCCAAATTAAATATGTTGCTTTGCCTGCAGATGTGGATGACAGTCAGTGGGCACAGATCATCCCCACTGTGGACTGACCTTTCTGGCATCACTCTGTAAGTTCTTCTTTTCCTTCAAATATTTCAAACAGGGCTATTCCCATTGGGAAGCCCATTGGTAACAATGATGGTGATGGGGGTGCTCGTTCAGGGAATCAATAATTTTCAACAATTGGTACAAAGTAGCAACAGGTTAAAAAAAAAAATATAGCTAAAATGCATTGGTATTTATATTCCTATGTTCTCTCCATGATCTCCATGATGTTTAGAGACATGTAGCAATATACATGCCTATTTCAGAAGGGCACCTTTTATTTCTGATGTTCGTTCTGATGGAGGGTTAACTATTCCCCACACTAATACTAAAAAATCCAAAATCAGTACAATTATGGTGAAGCCAGACTTAAGTCCATTTTTCAAATGTCAGGTGACATTCATTGGAAACTCTGAGCTTGTGAGCCTTACTGTAGATGTCAGTGGGCTTTGCACTCCACAGTATTAATGGATGGCCAGGTTTAAAATTTCCAGATTAAAATAAAACCTGTTTTCATTTCAGGCAGCTGCTAGAGTCACCCAAAAAAAGGGCCCTAACCAAGTTAGCAGTGGTCCAAATGCTCGGGCAGATCAGATGTGGGCTCTACCCTGCTAAATCGGTTATCATAACATTGCCTACGCACTTGTAAAATGGAATTTAGGCCCAAATATCTGCAGGATTTAAGAAGGAAATAGATAAATTGCTGGACTCTAAAGGCGTCAAGAGGTATGGGGAGAGAGTGAGAGGACGGTGTTGAGATAGGGGAGCAGCCATGATCATATTGAATGGCGGAGTAGGTTCGAAGGGCTGAATGACCTACTCCTGCCCCTATTTTCTATCTTTCCATGTTTCTATGGATAAGGTGTCTAGTAAACATTCTTAGCTAGAAAGAATGAAAGCTAGAATGAATTATTTTCAAAGTAATAAGTCTATACTTAAATCAGTTGATAATGAGATTCAATGCTTTTTATGTGATTATATTGGGTGTTTATCAACTTATCATGCAAATAATTCCAAAAATGGAAAAAAGGCTTTTTCAGTATTAGAATTAACCTTAGTGTGTGGTGACAATCACAAATAAAAGAAAAGAATGGGCAAGTGAAGGAGATAGGAACTGAAGACATCAGTTTATAAAAGGTGCCTGAAAGACAGAATGAATTAAGTCAAGTTTAACAGAGATAAACTGAAGGAAATAGCAAAAATGAATTAGGGAAGAAGGAGTGAAATGAAGAAGTTAGGAAATGGGCCTAAAAGGCAAAAAAAGGAAGCATGATATTTCATTAAAGTGAAACTGAGAGTGAAGAAAACAAGGCGGATTCATTTTAATAACATCTTTTAACAGGAGGGGCAGGAGTCAGTTTGTATTGAATGTTTATTTCTGTTCATATGTAACTTTTGGGGTTGATTTAAGCAGGTGATTGTTAAAAGATATTTACTGCTGATCCAGACTGAAGTAAAGCACCATGTACATTTTAACAGTACCTGCACTGCCATCATATGGTACAGCTGGCACACTGTTCACACAAAGTCTGCTTTCATGGGAGAGGTGGATTGCTTGTGGTGGCAGCTTTGCTTTTATATTTTTATTGAATCAAGACTAATACCCTTATTCTATTAAAATTCCAAAGTCAGGACTTCAATGAATTGAATATATTTTAAGTGCACTTTAACATTTTTTCTTCTATTCCCCCTGGTTTTACCAACAATGACAATTTCCATAGGGCTCATAATACCAGTAGCCATTGTTATTTGCATGTCCTCAAGGGTCAGCTTTATCTCGGTGATAGTACTCTTGGAGGTGACTGAGAAGGTTATGGTTTCAAATCTGATTCTAGAACTTGAACAGATGATCTAACCTGACACTTTGTGGAAGTACTGTATTGTTTGTGGTGCTATCATGGTCTGGATAAGATGTTAAACTGAGATCTATGAACCTGCCCAGGATGTTGAAGATTTATATTGCATTTGAAGAAGAGCAGGAGAGTTCTATTAGTGCCCTGCCCAATATTAATCCCTCAACCAACACTGACAGGGCGGTTTGTCTGGCTGTCTATCTTATTGTTTGCAGGACCCGACTGTCCATATCTTGGCTGCTTCATTTTCCTATAAAACAATGGTGAATACACTTCAAAAAGTGATTCATCAGCTATAAAGCATTTTGGGATGCCTTGAACACAATGAAGGGTGCAATATAATGCACGGCCTTTTGTTTTATAGAAAAAACCTTACAACAGAAAATAACATGCATTGGTATAACACCTTTCAGATCTTTAAGGTGCCCAAGTAATGAAATAAAAACAGAAAGTGCTGAAAAAAAACTCAGCCGGTCTGGCGGCATTTGTGGAGAGAGAAACACACAGGCCTGAATTTTTCAGTCGGCGGGCGGGCTCGGCGGGAGTGGGCAGGGGCGGTCGCACAGCCAGTCGCCGCCCGCGATCGGCTCTGCGCCGCCATTTTATGCAGGTGGGCCAATTAAGGCCCGCCCAGCGTAAGACACGAGCCATAGCGCTCAGCGCTATCTGTGCGGGCAGGGAGAAGAGAGAGAGTCGGGGCCAGCGCTCTTTCTCTTATGCGCGCAAAAGAGCGTTTCAATCTCCCTGAGGCAGCTTCGTGCCTCAGGGAGATTGAATCGCTATTGCAATTAATGAATAAATAGATTAAAAATTTCTTTAAACATGTCCCCTCATGTGACTGTGTTACATGAGATTGGACATGTTTTTATATTTAGGAAATTTTTTTTAGTTAATTAGTAAAGGTTTTAGGAAACCTCATCCCGCTCATGGATAAGGTTTCCTGAAAAGCGTGAAGGCCACATAGCCTTTTCGCCTGCCTGCCAACCTTAAGGTTGGATGGGCAGCGTTAACAATTCCATGAATCATTTCCTTAATGGCCATAATAAGCCGTTTACATATTGGCGGGCGCTCAGCCGACTCCGGCGTGCGCCCACTGAATGCTACATCGCACGTCATTTTACGCGTCAGCTTGTTGGGCCCACTCCCGCTGCCCAGGGTCAATGTTTCGAGTCCAATATGACTCTTCTTCCAATGAAGAGTCATATTGGACTCGAAATGTTAACTCTGTTTTTCTCTTCACAGATGCTGCCAGACCGGCTGTTTTTCAGCACTTTCTGTTTTTATTTCTGATCTCCAGCATTTGCAGTATTTTGACTTTATTTTGTTTTTATTTATCCCAATTAATGAAGTAGTTTTGAAGGATGGTCAAGTTTATAATGCATGGAAACACAACAAAGCAACCAATATATAGTAAGAAGGGACCAGAGACAAGAAGATTAATTGTTTGTATTGATGTTCCTCATGTGATCACATTTGAATTTGCTTTCATCTTGCACTGTGTAATGTCATATTAATGGTGTGTCCATGTAAGTACACAAAAGATCCAAGGGATGATGAAGTAAGTGAATTACAGCAATAGCTCCATTGAGGCATAGTTTGTTGCCAATTTTTTTTTACCACTCTGTCATTATCCTTGCCAACACAGATAAAAGTCTGTTCTCACCACTCAGCTCTCCATTACACTCAATGGTGATCACCAGTTTGTTGGACTTATGCTATTATTTGTGCCCCAGCCAGGTAACGTGAAAACTCATGGCATTGGTGACCTGGTAATAACATGATATATAGCCAACACATGACTTTCAACCTGGGAAACCAACAACAGAATATTAAAGCTGTGGAGGCTCACACCTGCCGTCTGGAAATTGTTCCGACTATTTGTCCCCTACATCTCATATATTTGGCACTTTATTCTTGCCAGCTTTGCTATCCAGGGTGCTTTTAATGTCTGAAGGCAATTACTTTCAGAGTCTGCGCCTATTTATATGCATATTATTGCATTTTCTGGGTCACCTTATCATATAATTATATATTGGGCTGTGCAAGTCAACATTTAAAGGGCACGGGATTTGCTTATGTGAGTAAATGGCATCACTGAACTCGAAAAGGTAATTACACAGCCAGCAACAGTCATATTCCTCCAAGGTTGAGATTAGAAGTGCTTAAAAGGGATAGAAGCATCTTTCTCTTAATCAATGATAAATCTGACCTGGTAGTATTTAATCCTCAACAGAATACAAAAAAGAAAAAGCATACTTTCCCAGCCTTCTCTGTAATCAGCACGAGTTCTCAAAATTTAAATAAAAATGATTCGTATTACGACAAAATAAAATTAAAGAATATTAGATATTACAGGCAGCTTTCTAAAAAATGCTTCACTATTTATTTCCCTGCTTTAACTTAAATTACATATAGTTTAATGTTGGTATATGATGATAGAAAACAATTATACCCACATAGACTGGCAAGTTCACATCCCATCCACCTTGGGTAGTAGAACTAATTAACACTCAAATCATCTGCCTGTTCAAAAATAATCTGGACCTTTTTCAAATAAAAATGACTATTGTGAAAGAACAGCTTTGATGTGCGGTACAAAAGCTTACTTGGAGTAACATAAATGCCCCTGGGCTTTTTGTTCTGGAGTTCTCCTCATTTAACACATGCTTTCATATTGAGGTTGTGTGATAGGACACTTTAGAGAGGAAAAGTCCACTTATTATATTCATCAAGATCTCAATTAAAAGATTCTGAAAAGGACTGTAAAATTTTGGATACTATTATATTCAAAGCAGTTCAAAGTACAAGTACTCCAGTTAGTCAGGTGTTGTATTACTGATTTTCATGCAAACTTTATGCTACCTGTTCATTTAAGTGATAAATGCAGCCCAGCACTAAATGTACTTCTAAGTAGCTGCACAGCTCAACAGACACCAATTTGGACAAGGCTAGCCTGCACTACAAGACAAGGAGTGGCTCCAAGGTTTTCTGACGCAGCATTCAAGGCCCTGGTGTAGGAGATGGACAGGAGGAGACAGGTTCTGTTTCCACAGGGGCCCAGATGCCCTCCAGACAAATGCTTAGATGGGAACAGAAACATGAGAACAGTGTCACCATGAGGACTTAAATGCAGTACTACAAAAAGTTTACTGACCTCACTCAAATGGTCAAGGTCAATGAATTCATTTTCAAATGCTATATTCTAACAACTGAACCACAAACTTCACAGACTGTTCAGTGGCACTAAAGGAATGCAAAGGGGTGAATAGTTGAGTTTTGGATTAAATATTGGAAGTTTTGTTGGATGAAGTTGGCATATGGAGCAGTTGTTTTGTGGTTTTGAACAAGGATTTTGGCCAAGAGTATGTTTTGATGGCTTGTATTAGAGGGATGATCAGGCGGGAGACTGTTATAAGGTGGGCTCTGGGGTTGTGTTCATGTGACAAGGAGTCAAATGAGGTACTCATGGACAGCCCTGTAAGAAAATGGATGTGCTGGCTGCTTCCTTCCTCTCCTTCTCCTGCTCTTCCTCCTGCTCCTCAAGTCTGTGTCCTCATGATGGGCCATTGATGGAGGATACACCATGCCACCATGAATTGGTCCAGAGAGTATGGCAGGACTCCTCCAGTGTAGTCCAGGGTGAAGAACCACTCCCCCAGCACCCCAGTAGTCTGCAAAATGATGTTCCTTGTCGGAGCACGTCTCTGGTATGAATTCTGGCCACATATGGGTTATGGAATGAAGTCATAAATAAACCAACAGCCACCCCCTGGTTTGTCGTAGTGGTTAAGGGATTGAAGGAGTAGTGACCTGCCACAGAATGAACGCATCACGGCTGCTGACAGGATAGCAAGCATTCACCAGCATGATGTTGCTGACCATGGTTGCACATCAACTGCACATTCAATGAGTGGAAAACTTTGCAGTTGCTGTATATCTCAGAATGTAGGTCAATACCCACAAATCCATATATGTACAGTTGACATTGCACCATGAGGAACCCTGCTATCGACATACATGGTCCACCTCTTTCTTTGTGTTCCAAGAGAACACAAATGGACTCTGCTCTCCTGGCATAAGGAGCCTTGTCACCTCTCTGATGCAGCAGTAAATGATGAAATGGTCTTAAATGATCTTAGATATACCACCTTCTACAGCCTGACCAGCAGACCAAAGTTTACTCAAAAATGTTACCTTTAACAAAAGATGATCTGTTGCTGTTATTTTCATCTTTGCAACATTGCTTGCCTCTGTCCTATTTTGCACACATTGTAGCCAAAATCCTTATCCATGTGGAATGCCAGCCTCCTGATTTCCGCTTTTCAAAAGCTCCAACTTGCTGAAATACTGCCAGCTACATCTTTCCCTGGAATAAGCCACTCATCCATTAACCTGACTCACTGGTTTACTGGCTCCAATGCATAACATCAGTACATTAAATTACAAATCCCTCCAATCCTCCCCTTCACCATATCTCCAAAAACATCTCCAAGCTTAAATCCAATACTCTGCATATCGTCTCCACTCTCCACACCACCCACTGGTTTGAGACATTTAACCATCTTCAGCTCTACTCTTTAAAATTACCTCTAGAAACCGTTCTGCCTTTTCTTTCTCAAAATCCATCTATTCAGTACCTCTTCTATTTGGATGACATTACTCTGCTAAAAACCTGTTACAGTAAGTAATAGCACGGAGGCCAGCTTGATAGAGCACAACTTTGACAATGCTAAACTCGGGAATTTGATGAGTGAGGGAATTCAAAGTGTTTTAAGGGTTGATTTTTTTAAACAACTAGTCAAATTTTGCATTTAGCATTTAACTTAACTATTACCTTAACTTGTAGTTCCTTTCACTGTTAGTTAATAAGAAACATATTGCACGCTAGCGGCAAGTGCATGGTTAATTAGATGACTAATTACAACTGGTTAACTGGTCAGCAGGGGCTGACTTGCTAGAATCAATACAGGAGACATTTTCTAACCATGGAGTAAGTGGCATGGAGGCCACATCGATGGAACACAGATTCGAAAAAGTACTTATCTTGGGAATTTGGGATTGAGGGTATTCAGTGCAGCGAAGGAAGAGGTACTGTTCTGGTCTTTACAAGGCAAGGAGTGGTCTCAGAGAGGGAGCGAGAGTCTGAAAGCCAAGGTCTCGAGGCATTAATTAGGCGATCAGGTAGGTGATTGGTTGGTGAGATTTATCTCTTTCTCTCTAAACTACAACAGTAGTTTAAACAAGAACTGGGAAGATAAAAGTACTGTAATCAATTAATGTTTAAGCAGTTAAATGACTTACTATAACTACAAAGTTGTTGCTAAGCAATGTTTCAAAACATAAAAGCCTAATTAGTTAAATGAAATGCTGTTGTGATGGTTAGACCTTAGAGGAGTCATGAACATTCGTGTGCATGGGGGGACCTTTTTAAAGTTAAGTTCAAATGGTTCCCCTCATGCCATCTATGCCAAGTTTTGCCTCATTATGTATGCTTGGCTGAGAGCCCAGACATCTATTATAATAACAGAATGCCTGCTCCCCAGAGGAAACAGTGTATGATTGACAGCTCAGGCTCTCCAATCTCTGCGGTCAATTTCACAGTGTTTGTTGACATAAGTCAAGTAGTTTCAAGTTCTTGTGATTTGTGGTTTTTGAAACTTCAAAGGCCTGGATGATTGACACTTTTATTAGCTTATCCAGACTTTTTTTTCCAAGCATAGGGGAAAGTGATCAAAGGATTATATTTTTTTCAAAGCTTTTCTTTATACATGTCACTTTATACAGTGGTATTCATTGGTTCCAGAAAGTCTACAGTGGGTCAATGGGATTGGAAGTACTGGAGCTTGACATGAGGGCATGGGTGGGCTGTGTAACCTGGCATAGGAGGCAAGGGAGGACATGGGGTGGGTGGAGGGTATAACTTTGCATAGGGGGCATGAGAGGTCTAAGAGATGTGTGGAAGGGCACAGATGGCATTGGGGACATGGGAGCCTGATGGGGTGGATAGGAGGGCAGAGCTTGATATTGAGCGCATGATGGGACATACGGGGTGGGTGGAATGGCAGAGCCTGGCACAGAGGGAATGAGGTGTATGAGGAGGTGGGTGCAAGTATAGAGCCTGACACAGACCATGAAGGGACATACGGGGTGAGTGGAGGGCATGAATGGCACACGGGGAGTGTTTGGAGAGTGAAGAGGGTGTGAGGGCTGGAAGGCCTTTGTTTTTTTTTTCACTGGGGCAAAGTCCCACAGCACCGAGGTGGTACTTTTAAACAGCCCGCCTCCATAGCCTGTGGCTGCCACCATACTTCTTCCTGGATCGGCTGGCCTGACTCCAGGCTCTCATCCGGCCCCCAGAAATCTCCCAAGGTGAGCGGGCCAAGCTGGGTATTTTCCCAACTTCCCCCTACCCACCTCAAGGATGAAAATCCAGCCCTTGAAGATCAAAGAATCATCAGTGGGGTGCCTTACTGCTGGAAGTCCATTTGAGTATGCTCAGAAGGTTGAGTGAAGGGACTTGTGTTTAAAAGGACACTGGAAGATTCACTCAGGTGGGGAAGGGAGATGGGAGCCAGCTGAGTCAGCAGGAGACTTTTTGGACTTTAAATCTAAGGCTACGTATCTTCTGAGAATGTGCTGTAATGTATAAACCTAGCGTGCGATATTCAGCTGTGTTAAGAAATTACTGGGTATATCTTTTCTGTGGTTTAATATATTAGTTGCCTACTAAGTATCATCTAGCTGTCGTTGATTTTAGCTTGGTAAAAGTATTAAAATGTGAAATTTTGTCATGTGATTCCTTTGCAGAAAGCAGCTGATTGGTGAATAGGATTGGTAAGTATTTTAAGTCTTTAAAGTAAAAGTAAGTTCTTTAGTTTGTGTTTAGATCTCTAGACTTTTTTGTCTCTTTTTCTTAAAGATAGCTTGTTAAGTATAAGATCGATACTGGTGTACAAAAAAAAATTATAATAAAGTGTAAAGAGAGGGGATACTAGAGTAATTAATTAATAAATTGAATAAAATACGAAAGCAATGGCAGGATGGGTGATGTATAGCTGCTGCAGCATGTGGGAGCTGCTGGACACCAAGGTGATATAGAGCGAACACATCTGTACCAAATATTTGCAGCTTGAGGAAATTAGGAACCGAGTTAAGGAGCTGGAGTCCAAGCTGCAGACATTGCGCCAGATCAGTGTTATGACACAGCAGTTGGTAATGGCTGCATTATTTAAAATCTCAGAGGGAAACAACTGTCATAACCTATATTTTCAATTGGTATGTTTGAGATGCAATTCTGAATTCAGAAATGAAACCTCCAAGCCACCAAAGGTTTTTTATATAAATTAAATTAAACATTTATTAATTTCAGTAAGAAATTAAACACATACACATCTACAAATTACTACCATAATAACTATTAAACAAATCCCCCAGTGAATCACTCCCAGGTAATCTTCTCCAAGGCAACAATAAGCCATAGACAACAGACACGAGGCAAAGCACATTTTATCTTATGAATTCAAAATGAGACTCCTTTCAATTTGTTCCTTCGCAGACACAATGGTAAGCTTACAGGCTTAGATCTTACATGCCTCTAAATTCCACACACGAAACTCTTCTGTATATACCCGGTCTTCCGTTTGAATGTAAATTCTCATTGTATCTCCAGGCCCTTTGAAGTCTACATCTTCTAACAATAAAAGCCCTTTCATAGTACCAATTTTATTAGTAATATAAACATATTGCTTGGTGCCTCCTCGCCAGGTGCAAGATTTCACCCCCAGACTTTGAATGGTTTATTCAACAAAATGCAAGTGCACCCTTTACCTTACTGTTAACATTTCAAAACTACAATACATCAAGGCACCCAAGCTAGCTGGCTTTAATCTAATTAAGAGACACATAGTCACACCCACAGACACAGGCCCTACTACAAGTCCAATTTAAAATAATTTCCAATAACATTATATACATTAATATCTCCATGACAATCATGGAGGGGTAAAGCTATCTGGACACTTTGCTCCAGGAGGCAGTCACAACTCTTAGATTAGGTAATTCAAATTTGGTCTGTGACCAGGGACAGGAGTGACATCACAAGACAACATGCGAGAGCGGCGGAGAGATCAGAACCAGCACGAGTGCAGGGAAGCTTCAAAAAATGACGTCTGCACAAAGGTGAGAGCTGATTGGTGAGTAGTGGGTAAATTTTTTCTCCAATTTTTTCTCCAATTTTTCTCCAGTTTAAAATAGATTAAGCTAAGGAAATGTAAGAGTGATAGTTTTTATTTAAAGTACATAAATAATTTAAAGATTTTTTTACTGTATTTAACTGAAAGTAAGGGTTTTCTTTTTCAAATGCATCCAGGAGAGCTTTTTAAGCCGGTACATAGAAGGTCCTCCAAGAGAGGGGGCGGTCCTGGACTTAATTTTAAGGAATGAAGCCGGGCAAGTGGTAGAGGTATCAGTGGGGGACCATTTTACAGATAGTGATCATAACTCCGTTAGATTCAAGGTTGTTATGGAAAAGGACAAGGATGGGCCAGAAATCAGAGTTCTAAATTGGTGGAAGGCCGGTTTTAATAAGATCAGATATGATTTGGCCAGAGTGGACTGGGAGCAGCTACATTTAGGTAAATCTGCGTCAGAGCAGTGGGACTCATTCAAGAAGGAAATAGGGAGAGTACAGGGCCAACATATTCCCGTAAAGATAAAGGGTGGGACCAACAAATCCAGGGAATCCTCATGTCAAGGGATGTACAGAATTGGATAAAGAGAAAAAGGAAGGCTTGTGGCAGATACCGAGAGCTCAAAACAGTGGAAGCCCTACAGGAGTATAGAATGTGTAGGGGGGAACTTAGAAAGGAAATTAAGAGAGCAAAAAGGGGGCATGATAAAACATTGGCAGGTAAAATAAAGGAAAATCCAAAGTAATTTTACAAGTACATTAAGAGTAAGAGGATAACTAGGAAAAGAGTAGGGCCCATTGAGGACAATAGTGGTAATTTGTGTGTGGAGCCGGAAGACGTAGGTCGGGTTCTAAATGAATACTTTGTGTCGGTGTTCACAAGTGAGAGGGACGACATGGGTATGGAAATCAGGCAGAAGGACTGTGATATAATTAAAGAAATTAGCATAGAAAGGGAGGAGGTTCTAAGTGGTCTGGCAGGCTTAAAAGTAGATACATCTCCAGACCTGGGTGAAATATATCTCAGGCTGTTGAGTGAGGCAAAGAAGGAGATAGCAGGGGCGCTGTAAATAATTTTCAATACCTCTCTGGCCACAGGAGAGGTGTCAGAGGACTGGAGGACATCCAATGTGGTACCGTTACTCAAGAAGGGAGGAAGGGATAAACCAGGGAACTACAGGCCAATCAGTCTAACCTCAGTGGCAGGGAAACTATTAGAAGCAATTCTGAGGGACAGAATTAATCTACACTTGGAGAGGCAGGGATTAATCAAGGACAGTCAGCATGGTTTTGTTAAGGGAAAGTCATGTCTGACCAATTTGATTGAATTTTTCGAAGAGGTGACCAGGTGTGTAGATGAGGGCAATGCATTTGACATAGTCTACTGGGACTTCAGCAAGGCTTTTGATAAGGTCCCACATGGGAGACTGATAATGAAGGTAAGAGCCCATGGGACCCAAGGCAATTTGGCAAATTGGTTCCAGAATTGGCTGAGTGGCAGAAAGCAGAGGGTGATGGTCGAGGGGTGTTTTTGTGACTGGATGCCTGTGTCCAGTGAGGTTCCACAGGGATCGGTGTTGGGTCCTTTGCTATTTGTGGTGTATATAAACAATTTAGACTTGAATGTAGGAGGATTGATCAGTAAGTTCAGGGATGACACGAAAATTGGTGGGGTGATAAATAGTCAAGAGGATAGCCTTAGATTACAGGAGGATAGAGATGGGCTGGTCAGATGGTCTGATCAGTGGAAATGGAATTTAATCCGGATAATTGTGAGGTGATGCACTTGGGCAGGACAAACAAGGCACGGGAATACATGATGAATGGTAGGACCCTAGGAAGCCCCGAGGTTCAGAGGGACCTTGGTGTGCATGTCCACCGGTCCCTTAAGGTAGCGGGACAGGTAGATAAGGTGGTTAAGAAGGCATTTAGGATACTTGCCTTTATTAGCCAAGGCATAGAATATAAGAGCAGGGAGGTTATACTGGAACTGTATAAAACACTGGTTAGGGCACAGCTAGAGTATTGCATGCTGTTCTGGAATCCGCATTTTAGGAAGGATGTGATTGCACTAGAGAGAGTGCAGAGGAGATTTACCAGGATGTTGCCTGGGCTGGAGAGTTTTAATTATGAGGAGAGATTGGATAGACTGGGGTTATTTTCCCTGGAGCAGAGGAAATTGAGGGGGGACATGATTGAGGTGTATAAAATTATGAGGGGCATAGATAGGGTAGACAGGAAGGAACTTTTCCCCTTGGTGGAGGGATCAATAACCAGGGGGCATAGATTTAAGGTAAGGGGCAGGAGGTTTAAGGACATCACCTTAGGGCGTAAGAGGAACTTGGAATGGGAGGGGAGGGATGCAGTTGTTGCCATCCATGTTCATACCAACAGCATTGAAAGGATTAGAAAGGAGGATCTGCTGAAATAATTTGAACAGTTAGGAGCTAAATTACAAAGCAAAACCTCCAAGGTAATAATCTTGGGATTACTACCTGAATCATGGGCAAACTGGCATAGGGTAAATAATGTCAAAGAATTAAATGCATTGCTCAGAGATTGGTGTGGGAGGAATGGGTTTCAGTTTATGGGGCACTGGAATCAGTACTGGGGTAGAAAGGAGCTGTTCCGGTGGGGCAGGCTTCACTTGAACTGTGCTGGAACTGAATAACTAGGGTTATAGAGAGGGCTTTAAACTAAATAGAGTGGGGGGGAGGGGGGAGGGTTCTGGAGAGGGGATACGTAGGCTTACAAAGCAAAAGGATATGGCAGCCTTGCAGGGCAGCTATTTAGGTAATGATACCCAGAGTGTGACAGGAAGGGACAGAGTTTACAAACATTAAAAATACAGCAGCAAATAGGGTCAAAGGGAGAAAATGGTAAAAAGGAAAAATTAATGGCTCTTTACTTAAATGCATGTAGTATTCGTAACAAAATAAATGAAATGAAATAGAAGCTAATGGGTATGATCATACAGCTATTACAGAGATGTGGTTACAAGGAGATCAAAGCTGGGAACTAAATATTCAGTGGTATGTGACTTTTTGAAAGGACAGGCAGGGAGGAAAGGGTGATGGGGTAGCTTTTGTTAGTACGAGATGGAATAAATATGATAGCAAGAAAGGATCTTGGATCGGAAGATGTAGAATCCATATGGGTGGAAGTAAGAAATAACAAGGGGAAGAAGACACTGCTGGGAGTAATCTATAGGCCCCCTAACAGTAGCTATAATGTAGAACAGAGAATAAATCAGGAGTAATGAGGGCATGTGAAAAAGGCAGTACATTAATCATGGGTGACTTTAACCTTCATGAAGATTGGGAAAATCAAATTGGCAGATATAGACACGAGCAAGAATTCATATAGTGTATTCAGGACAGTTTCTTAGAACAATACGTTGTGAATCCAACCAGGGATCAGGCTATTTTGCATCTGGTAATGTGTAATGAGGAAGGTTTAATAAATTATCTCAGAGTAAAGTATCCCTAGGAAACAGTGACCATAATATGATAGAAATTAGCATTCAGTTTGAGAGTGAGAAACTTGGGTCAGAAGCAACTGTGCTGAACTTAAATAAAGGTAATTACAAAGGAATGAGAGTAGATTTGGCTGGAGTGGACTGGGAAAGGAGTTCAGCAGAAAAGACAGTTGATGAACGATGGCAGACGTTTAAGAAAATAGTTCATGACTCTCTATAAAGATATATCCCAGTGAGGAAGAAGGATTCAAGGAAGGGGATAAACCTATCATGTTTAACCAAGGGAGTTAAGGACAGTATCAAATTGAAAAAAAAACATACAATGTGGCAAAGATTAGTGGCGTTAGCCAGAGGATTGGGAAAGTTTTAAAAGCCAACAAAGGGTGACCGAAAAAAATATAAAGAGGGAGAAAATAAACTTTGAGGGTAAACTAGCAAGTAATATAAAAATGGACAGTAAGAGCTTATTTAAATATATAAAAAGGAACAGAGAGGCCAAAGTGAACATAGGCCCCTTAGAGAATGAGGCTGGGGAAATAATAATGGGGAACCAGGAAATGGCAGAGGAGTTGAATAAATACTTTGCATCAGTCTTCATGGTAGAAGATACTCATCACATTCTAAAAATACTAAATAATCAAGGGCAAAAGGCGGGGTGGGGAGGAAATAAATACAATAACTATTACTAGAGAAAAAGTACTAGGGCAACTAATAGGACTAAAGGCCAATAAGTCCCCTGGACCTGATGGGCTGCATCCAATGTTATTAATGGAAGTAGCTACAGAGATAGTGGATGTTCTGGTTGTAATCTTCCAAGGATCCTTAGATTCTGGGAAAGTCCCAGAGGATTGGAAAACTGCCAATGTAACACCCTTATTCAAAAATGGAGGGAGACAAAAATCAGGTAACTATAAGCCAGTTAGCTTAACATCTGTCATTGGGAAAATGTTGGAGTCTATTATAAAGGATATAATAGCAGAGCATTTAGAAATACATCATCTAATCAAGCAGAATCAGCATGGCTTCATGAAGGGGAAGTCATGCCTAACAAATTTATTAGAATTCTTTGTGGAGGTAATAAGCAGGATAGATAAAGGGGAACCAAGAGATGTAATATATTTGGATTTCCAAAAGGTGTTCGATAAGGTACTGCATATAAGGTTACTTAATAAGATAAGAGCCCATGGTATTGGGGGTAGTCTCTTAGCATGGATAGAGGATTGGCTAACTAATAGAAAACAGAGGGTTGGAATAAGGGGGCATTTTCAGGATGGCAACCTGTAACTAGTGGAGTGCCCAAGGGATCAGTGCTGGGGCCATAATTATTTACAACGTATATGAATGACTTAGATGAGGGAAGTGAATATACTATCGCCAAGTTTGCAGATGACATGAAAATAGATGGGAAGGCAAGTGGTGAGGATGACACAAGGAGTCTACAGAGGGATATAGACAGGTTAAGTGATGGGCAAAAACTTGGCAGATGGAATATAATGTGGGAAACTGTGAGGTTATGCACTTTGGCAGGAAGAATAGAGGAGCTGAATATTATTTAAATGGAGAAAGACTGCAGAAGGCTGCAGCACAGAGGGATTTGGGTGTCCGCGTGCATGAATCACAAAAAGCTAACATAGAGCTCAACAGGTAACGGGGAAGGCAAATAGAATGTTGGCCTTTATTTCAAAGGGAATGGAGTATAAAAATAGGGAAGTCTTGCTAGAACTATACAAGGCATTAGTTAGAACACACCTAGAATACTGTGAACAATTTTGGTCCCCTTTTCTAAGGAAAGGTATACTGACATTGGAGGCAGTCCAGAAAAGGTTCACTAGGTTGATCCTGGGTATGAAGGGATTTTCTCATGAGGAGAGGTTGAGTAGTTTGGGCCTGTACTCATTGGAGTTTAGAAGGATGAGAGGAGGCCTTATTGAAACATATAAAATTCTTAGAGGGCCTGACAGGATAGATGCTGAGTGGTTATTTCTCCTTGTGGGAGTGTCTAGGACCAAAGGCATAATCTCAGGGTAAGGGGTCGCCCATTTAAAACAGATGAGGAGGAATTTCTTCTCTCAGAGGGTAGATAATCTGTATAATTCAGTACCACAGTGGGCTGTAGAGGCTGGCTTGTTAAGTATATTCAAGGCTGAGATAGACAGATTTTTAATCAGAAAGGGAATCAAGGGTTTTGGGGAAAAGGCAGGAAATTGGAGTTGAGGATTATCAGATCAGCCATGATCTCATTGAATGGGATGGGCGAATGGGCCAATGGGCCGAATGGCCTACTTCTGCTCCTACGTCTTATAGTCTTATGGTCTTTTGGCAATGGTCACTGGGACATTTCTATCTCTTTTTAAAAGTCATCGGTCTCTACGGGAATTGTAACAATACAATAGAGTTAATAGGGCAGGTGATGTGTTGCAAATGTAGCATATTGGTGCTAGCGTACACCAGTGCAATGCACAGAGACCAGATTTGCAATACGATAGGCATCTCTCTCCATTCGAAAGACAATTGTTTATATATAGCTTGACGGGCACCACTCTACAACTACGGGTCAAGGCAAGTCTCCATGAACTACAAAAGCTGGTATGGGATGGAACCTACACTGATTGTTAGCATCATTCGGTATCGAACTGTAGCTATCTAAGTAACTGAGCTAAGAAACCTCCACCTTATTTGATATATTTGGAAGAAAAGGGACCAACAGATGGATGTGCGGCAGGATCACAATGAATAAAGAGTGATTTGTGTCCAGTGGAACATCAGCAGCTGAGACTTAAATAAACATAAGTCACTTCAGCAAATGATTAGTGCAGGGAGACTGATTTCCACAGAAACTGGGACCGCATGCCTGTTAGTACTACTAAGATACCTAACTAACTGTGATGTTGGAAGCATTTGTATCACAATATGTCATGCTTTCAGTGGTCCTGCACAATAAAAGGGCATGTCAGCATGATCAATAGCTAATGCACTCACCAAGATACCAACTACCATATTTGCAGGCATTGTTGCAATTGCTGAGGCAACTGTTTTCAGTAGTCACCAGAGAGGCAGATGTAGAAATGTGCCATCTGTGCCAAGGCTACTATGCAGCGCAGAGCTGGTACAGCTAATGGTGGTACCTCCTGCTACCTCCTGCTTGCTTCTCTTTAGCGAAGGCAGGCTGCAATGGGATTTCAAAAATGGTACCTTTCACGTAACCACCTTCACAGGTGCCAAACAGAAGCTGACATGCTAGGCAACTGACCATCTGCCTGCAGACCCAGGTGTCTGTGTTTTGGTTTCCTTTTCTCTTATTTTTTTCTGCCACTTCTTAACTCTCTCCCCATTCAGTCCTGGCAAAGGTTGCTAATAGGTTGATATGCCTTTGAGTATTTCCAAAGGCATTCAGAATTTCTGGCACCTAAATCTGCTAATTATCTTTAATTGTCCCATCTCTTTAACTTTCACTTGAATCCAGATTGCTGCTCCTGTCGCTGGTCTGTTCCCCCCCACAGAGCTGCACCTGGAGCTATGCACTGGAGCTGACCTTAGAAAATTGACTGTAAACCGCATGCTTCCATTGAATTTGTCCAAATCTAACTTACAAACCTTCAAGTATAAACTGCACCTATATTAGGACCTGTTCACAGCTTAAATCATTTTTAGTTTTTACTAGTCATGAAAATAGACTAAAAGCATATGGCTTCAAGGTAAAAGTGCTAATTAGTACAGAATATTTCTAACAATGTCATTATTATAGTGTCTCAATTGGAAACAAAAGCTGGCACGTTACATCTCAGAACATTGTACTATCCCCATACTTGAAATTATTATAATGGTGCATCTGGTTTTTAATATCATTCAAGTCAGCCTAATTAGTAAGAAATGCAGCTGCATAACTGATGAACAACTGCTCATTAATGCTACCAAAGATCACAAATGAGCTGCCAACTTATTATAAACTATTTTAAAAATACACATACATAAAAGTGATTGTACCATATCCAATTCTGAAAAGAATATTTTTAAGGGTTGAATCACTGATGAACAAACTTCTCAATTTAGCTTCCTTTAAAAACTGTAAAAACTATTTGAAAATGTGATGTATGAATGACAAAAAAAAATTTGCCTTTGGTTTTTGCTGCTTTAATTGATAATCGAGTATTACTGAAAGACGAGACATGCTGTTGAACATTTGCATCTTCAAATCGTCAGGATGATGCAAGAATCCCAAATTTCATAGAGAGCTACAAGTTATACTGCATGATAAAAGGATGCGGATTGGTTGGCAAGTCGACTCTGATTGGTCAAGGCTTGCCATGGAAAATGCACCAGAGAACTTTTGACCCCACGCTTTTGTTTAATTCGAAAAAAAAGTGCAATGCTTGGGCATGTTGCTTTTGACAGCAGAAGACAGGTACTTGCATATGAATATATGTAGTTTCTAGCAAATGTGTGCGAGCCACATTGGAAGCCTGACTGATAATCCTAAATTGCTTGTTACTTTAATGATTATTAAATTATTCTTACTAGTATTGTTACTCAGGATTGTTCAACAAGTGCTGGCCAATTGCGGAATCACATCTATTGTTAGACATAGGGCAGGATTTTCGGGTCGTCCAGCGGGCGTGGTGGCGGGGCCGTGAGTGCCCGGGAAAGTGTCCGCTGCCCACGAATGGCCAATTAACAGCCAGCTAGCATGAAATGCACACTGAGAACCTCAACGTTGCCGGGGTGGGGGTGGAGGAGTGCGAGCGCAAATGTCTGTGCATGCGCGGGGGAGCGCACACTGAAAGCTCCCTGAAAGCAGGAAGCTGAACAATATTAAAATCAAAAATAAATATTTTTAAAATCTGAAAAAAAATGTCCTGACCTGGGACTCACTCACAATAACATCAGCAGGATAAAAACTCTGCCCAAAAAATAATTATTTTTTGATTTAATTGTGGAAACCTCATCCCGCCCATGGATGAGGTTTCATAAAAAAATTAAAAGGCCACCTGGCCGATTTGCCCGCCCGCCATCGTAAGGATGCACGCGCAGAGAAAAATAGGTTTAATTTAATTGACAAAGGACCTTAATAGGTCTCTTAATTGCCGGCTGGTGCGCTGCCAACTCTCGCACGTGCCTGCCAACCGAAATATCGCGTGAGTGCATGATGACATCGGGACCCGATGTCATCGTGCACTATTTTAGGCCCGATCGAGTCAAGGGCGCTCCCGCCCACGGGACGTAAAATTCTGCCCATTATGTTCTGAGTTTTGCAAGCAGGAAGGTGGTGGGCTGGGCATCCCTGCCCAAAACATGCCTGGCCGGGGCTTGTAAATTCCAGCTCCAAGTTTCTTTTTCAGCAATGCTTTTGTTTTGTACTGTTTTGTACTGCCAAGTGAATAATAATGCAACCTATTATTAATTATAGCTTTCATCCAATAACTAGTGTATCTCCTGCCGCTAAATGTTTTTTTGATATTTTCAAGTCTGTTTCTTACCAATTATATTTTAATATTGTTATATGGAGAGAGGAAATGTATTTGTTTTAGAGTGACATTATCTGGAAATGCACAGAGATGGTGTCTGTGATTAACGTGGCCAATTCATTGGCTAAAATTGCTTCCTGGATTTAAAAAAAACTCTTTCTACAAGCTGGAATATAGTCTGAGAGAGTTGGCGAATACAAATTTCAGTCCAGTTTAATCTGAATAGATTTGGAGCTGATTATACCAAAATAAGTTAAATGCCTTTTCTTTATTCTTTTATGATTTTTGACTCCATGATGGTACAGTAGCAAATCATTTATTTATGGAAACTAAGAACAATGTGCCCTGTTTCCTGATAACATAGGCAGTTGATTTCATGGAGGCATGGTAATACTCTGTGTATCTAATAAACAACATGATTGTTACCCAGGCATCATATTTTCTAGTTGTTCATGAGCTATCAGTATTCAGTTTTCCAGTAATCCTATAGGATTATGTCATCAACTCTTCTGGGGTCAAGCAGTGTAGTTGGCTAGGTACATCAAGTCCATTACTCAAATTACATGCAGTGTAGCATTCTGGGAATCTAATAAGTTCTCCCTTTCCTAAAACTGAATATTATAAATAGTTGGTTGAAGGATAAACAGTGGTCAGGACACAGAACTCTCTTGCTGATCTTTGAATAGTATCACAGGATCTTCCATATTCAACCAAGAGGGCCAATAGGGCTTGAGATTTAACACTTCATTTGATGAATGGTGACAGTAAAATGCTTCCCCAGTAGTGCACTGAAGCATGAGACTAGATCAGGAATTATTAGCAAGGTAAAGATTGGCCTGAATTTTAAAAAAACAGAAAAAGTTTGAAACACTTAGCAGGTCAGACAACATCTGTAGAGAGGGAACAGTTAATGTTTCAACTGTAGACATATCGTAACTGAAAACATGATAGAAGAACAACTTTGTATTGGTTCATCAAATCATAGAATGGTTAATGCACAAAAGAAGGCCATTCAGCCTGTTGTGTCCATACCGGCTCTTTGCAAGATCAACTTAGCTAGTCCCATTTGCGGGTGCTTTCCCTGCAGCTAAGCATTTTCTTTCTCTTTTTCAGGTGCTTATCCAATTCCCTTTTGAAAGCCGTGAGTAAATCAGCCTCCACCACATCTCAGACAGTATATCCCAGATCGCAACTCGCTATGTAAAAACACTTTTCATCATGTTACTTTTGCCAATCAGATTAAATCAGTATCCTCTGATTCTCTACCCTTCTATCAATGGGAAAGGTTTCTCCCTGCCTACTCTGTCTAAACCCCTCATGATTTTCAACACCTCTATCAAATCTCCTCTCAACCTTACCTTCTCTAAGGAGAACAATCCCCAGATGGAAATTTCCATGCTCGTTGGCATCTAGCATCATGGTGGGTATGAGTGAACAATATGGCGGAAAGGTCAAAAACCAGTTTCACAATGTTGTGAAACTAGTTTGCAATAGTCCGCTCCACACATCAATGGTGAGCCACCTTTCTCGCCACCAGATGTCGGGAGCTTCATTTTAATACATCTGCATATCATTATAAGCCCTGCTGACCAGAATCAGCCCCCACGCTGGATCATCTGGGCATATCGGTGTGATTGCACGCTGACGTGCTTCACAGCTGTCCATAGGCGATGTGCATCTGGCAAGCTACACTTCACTCGGAATTTTGAGACTTGTTTGTCTACCTTGCTTTGGGTAGCACTCACGATCATCAGTGCCAGTCTTCACAGGCAGCACCACATCACTTTTAGGGGAGCTTATGTGCAGGTCTCTACTTACAAGACCAGCCGTAAGGCAGGTATGGCTTTTCTACAGCTGCAGGGCCGGGCTTGATTGGGGAAGGGGGATAAGTGGCCTGAGGAAAGGGAAGAGGCTGGAGGGCTAGTGCATTACTGGGGAAGAGGGGTATCCCAGGGTGTGTGTGGGGACACATGTTGATCTCTGCAAGTGGCCTCAAGATGGTGAGGGCTGAGGCAGAAATGGGTGAGTGAGTGGCGATGTCCTTTGAGCTAGAAGTAAGTGGGATGCCAATGAATGTGTGAGTTTAGAGTGATAAGATGGTTGCCTTACCCTGGCAGCACGGTTGAGATCTGTCATCCATTTTCTGCACTGGATGGCCAACCTCTTGTGTGCAGCATTGGCACTGACTACCTCTGCCACTGCCTCCCAAGCTGGAGTGGAGACACTCAGGGGCCTCCTGCGGCCAGAGTGGGGATAAAGCGTGGCGGGCCTCCACAGTATCCAGAAGGCATCCCAGGGATGCATCACTGAATCGCGTGGGGCTGCACTCTTTTTCACTTTTGGGGTCATGTCTTCACTGGAGCAGTCCTGGGCTGCAAGCATTGAGAAGTGTACACATGGCTGCAGTCTAAATATGGTGCCCTGCGCGAGGAAGTGGTGAGGTAATGGTGTGGTAGGCCAATCAGAGGCTGCCCACCTGCAAGACTGTGTTTACCTTAGACCAGGGCTTAAAATGAGATGCTAAAGTATTGAAATTAGGTTATCGATGTGCAGCAGGAAATGTGCCCCGTTGTTGATGGGTGGAGCGTACGATCACAAATTGGTTTCAAGACAGCGTGAAACCGATTTTTGGCCGTCCTGACAAAAACGCACCTGCTAGAAGTAAAATCCAGCCCTTTGTCTTTCTCATCATCCAGGGGACTCTGGCATTGGTTGCCTTACTTCTCCCCCTTATGGGATTGTAACACGGCTGTACTCAAATTATTTCCTCTTTACAGTGTCAGGAAAGTATAATAATTCTCATAATATTATTGTGAATTATTATAAAAGTGGGTTAAAAACGGGGTTTGAATAGTTTGTGTGTGTGTGTGTGTGTGTATGGGGGGGATTTAATTGAATTGGAGACAGCTGGTCTGGAGGCTTTGAGTCATCAAAAAGAAACTAGGTTTGAAATGTTAAATATGTAAACGTGGCTGAACTTTTAGAATGTGAGGTGAGAGGAAAATTTGCATTTATAGAAAAATTCGGGTAGTTTGAATTTCAAAGAGATGGTAAGATGTTACACCTAGCCAGAGGAAGCTAAGCCAAACAGTGTATTTATTTTTCCCAAAGGTTACTGATAAAATTAGTACTATGAAAAGATTTGCATTATGAGAGGGGTAAAGTTCCAAAGGCATAATGGAGCAATGGAATTTGCATTAAAAAGGGAAAACATGAATAAAAGAGAGAAGGCTGTGTATAAGAGAAGGCATTCTAAGATCTAACAAGTATGAAAAGCCTCCAACCTCTGTGCATCAAGTTGCTGTCTATAGGAACCAAAGCTGAGAAAACTCACTTTGAATTCTCCTATTCGGGGTATTGTGTTGCTTTGCCTGGGTCTGTTTAAAACTATTTGTTTTTACTGTTGTCTTAATGGAGGCATAACTGGGAGCCAGATTATTTTGGGGTTTTAGGAGTTATTATCATAGTAATTTGTATGTGCTTGAAATCTTTTCTTTTGTTAATAAATGTTTAATTTAGTTTTCTAAAAAACCTCTGAAGTCGTGGTAGTCTTAGAACTTCTGACTTCTTGAAATAAAATACAAATTGCAAAACAATTGTGACCACATGATCAAGTTTTCCTTGTGGATTTGATCCGCCTGACACATATTGTCTGCCACATCTTAACAAAAGGTATTGTTCCATTCCAGATTTGCCTGCCAATCATTGATTCCAATTTGCCTGTGACAAATCCATTCTCAACACACTGAAACTGGCATTCACTGCTTAATTTTTTTGTTGGCTCCTTGTCCTTCTCCATTTCTCCATGGCTAACCTAAACCTTATGATACCATTGTTTTTATTCCCCTGAATGTTCCCCTACTGACATGAAATCCACTTGACCCACCTTTCCCCAGAACAAGTTCCAGTAATGTCTCCTTCCTTGGTGGGTTGGAACCATACTGATCAAGAAAATTCTCCTGAGCACACTTTGGAAATTCTTTCCCCACTCTACCCTTCATACTATTACTATCCCACTGTATAATAGGATAATGAAAGTTCCCTGATTATTAATTCTCTATAGTTTGTGCAGCTCTCTTCAATGGTCTTGCAAATGTTCTTGTCACGTACACAATAAACCCAATAGTGTAATGGTACCTTGACTGTTTCTTAACACTAACTGAATATATTCTGTCCTTGATCCCTCCAGAACATCCTTTCTCTAGCGCTGTAATATTGGCTTTAATCAATATGCCACCCATCCTCCTTTCTTTCCTTCTCTCTCTTTCTTGAACAACTTGTATCCAGGAATATTTAGTACCCAGTACTGCCCTTTTTGGCAGCAGGTCTCTGTTATTTTCACAACATCATATTTCCATGTGGCTATTAGTACCTACAGCTCACCAACCTTATTTGTGTACTTATATAAGAACAATGTAAAGGAAAATGAAAAGGGAATATAACATACAATACAACTGCACAAACACACACGCACACACATGCAGGCTTAAGTAGAAAACAGGAGATGGTTAAAAGGCTGAAGTTATATTAGTATGGGGCAATAGAATGAAGCAAAATGAATACGAAATTAAATTCACTAAAGAGATTTAGACTGATTACTTGAATTGTATGGAATAGTAACATAGTGGTTATGTTATTGGACTAGTAATTCAGAGGCTTGGACTAATGCCCTGGAGATATGGTCCAGGATTTTGTGGCTTCAAAATGGATGGCAATAGAAGTGGGGATTTGTAAAATTGCATGGGGCAGAGTTAGAGTGGACCTTAATGTCATCATACTAGGGCTGCATTTTACCAGTAACCCACATGGGAATACCACCTGCTTTTCCAAAATAGGCAATTTAGAGTCATTTAATAGACCATGATTTTATGCCCCCCCCCCCACCCCCCGCAGATTTCATGATGAGTGCACGGGGAACATGGAGGCATCGGAGCCTCGACAACTTTTAAAGTGTGTCAATGAGGCACAGCTTCAATCAGCAACCATGGAGTCAGGCATTTTCCCTTCATAGGTAGGAAGGTGCAGAGTGGGCATAGCGTTTATTATGGAGGGGTAGTTGAGGAGACAGCGATCTAGGGTTCAGCCCTCTCTATGGTGCCATTAAGTTTCTGGTAGTTGAGAAGGACCTGACAGGGCATGCAGGGTGAGCAGAGTTGCAGCAGGTGGCCGTTCAGACTGGCAATGCCAAAGTGCCATGGACTTCATACTTTCAGGAGGAGGATTTTCTAGAGAGGAGGCGAACCTGAGAAGGAGTGAGTTGTGGGCACATAGACCATGACAGTAGCAACCTCATGACCACCTGAAGGGGCAACCTGGTGAAGGGTAAGTGGCAGAAGGCTGCACAGGGGAGTGAAAGCAGACACAAGCATGGAGATGAAGGTACTCTTTATCCGGACAAAGAATAAGCTAACTGCAGATGATGGAGAGGGAGGCTGCTGAAGACTGCACTCTCCCGACAGGCCATGATGGACCTTTGTGCTATACAAGTGGGGGACATGAACTCTGGTTTTATTGGTGATCATTCAATGTCAGTGGTTGTCAAGATGACCCTGGATCTAAATTTTTATGCCTCCAGTTCATTCCACGGGCCCACTGGAGACATGTGTGGCATCTCTCTATCGGCTACAAATGCTGCATCAAGGTGGTGACTGATATCCTCTTCAGGAGTGTCAGCCAGTAAATACATTACTGAACTGATGCAGATAGTCAGGTAAGCCAGTGGATTCAGCACTACCACTGAATTCCCTAAGGTTCAGGGTCTCCTATAATGCATGCATGTGGTCATCAGGTTCCCACAGGCAAGCTAGCACCTTTCATTAACAGGAAGGGGTTCCATTCTTCAATGTGTAACTAGTTTGCAACCACCTTCAGTGGATCCCGCAGGTGTGTGTACAGTACCCTGGGAGCAGGCACAATGCTTACTTTCTCTGGCACTTTCAGGTGCCATAAATTTTAAACCCCACCAAATGCCTTCAACGATGGATACTTGCCAACAAGGGATTCCCGCTGAAGAGATGGCTGCTAACATCAGTAAGGCATCCTAGGATGGAGGCAAAGGAGCGCCAAGACGTGAGCCATGCTGCCACCCAAGCCACCATCGAGCAGCCAAAGGGTTACCTAAAGATGAGGTTCATGTGCCTGGATCATTCCTGGGGCAATTTAATATGCCCCAGAAGACTCTCCAGGAATAATGATGCTCTGCTGTGCTTTATACAACCTGGTGCATAGAGTGGGAGGACCTGGTCACTAAGGAATTAATGCAGCATGAGGCATCCTCAGATGAGATGGAAGAGGTGCAAGCTGATGACCAGCCGCACCATCTTGAGGGGATGCATGGAGGGCACCAAGATATTGGTCAAGGGAGGGATGAGATGCACTTATAACATACACAATTCAGATGACCCTTCCCACTGCAGCCACCCAACCAAATCAAGGTCCAAAGGTCCATATGCCACCTTCACTGTTGCCATTCGCCTCTGCTGTAAACCGAGGTCCCCGCACCTACTGCCGCCTGGCGTTTCTGCAATGTTCAAAAGATGACCACACTCACCATGGTCACCTCTAACCAGTCCTTGGAGTGGGCCATGTCACTCCTGCACTATCAGAGGGTCACCAACAATGGATGGAAACTTACAGAAACTAAATAAGTCCTTTAAAATAAACATAATCAGACACAAGCAGAGAAGTATGAACTATCTATTGACCCGTGAGGCCCAAGTGCATCTAGTGTGTTTTCTTAATTCTTTTACATATGTTCGTACATGGTGCTCCCCTCTTCTCTGCCAACTGTGGTGGAGGCAGGCTGAAGCTCTTGCTTTCCTGTAGCCTGGATGACAATGGCAGTCGTCGTCTGGCTGCCTGAGTCCTAGGTGGCCCAGCATGCTGACATTCAGGACCCTGCTCTGTCGTTGTGGCTACTTCGTGTCTGTCACTGGCAGAGGAGCTGAGGAATTGCTGTCAACAGCAGGGAGAACCCTGACAGGAATCCCCAGAAGCAGAAGGCAGTTGCTCCTCCTCCCTTGTGAGGCATACTTGGACCTTCCTACTAACCTGACAGGAACGAGGATCCGATGGAGAATCAAGATGCCTCATTCCCTTTTTGCTTTGCCACTGTTCCCTTGAGCTCATGGACAAGACAATGACATGGTTCCATTGGATTGGAAAATAGCACATGTAACTCCTTTATTTAAAAAGGGAAGGAGAAAGAAAGCAGGAAACTACAGGCCAGTTAGCTTAACATCTGGCATAGGGAAAATGTTAGAAGCTGTAATTAAAGATGTTATAGCTGGGCACTCAGAGAAATTCAAGGCAATCAGGCAGGGTCAACATGGTTTTGTGAAAGGGAAATCATGTTTAACCAATTTATTGGAGTTCTTTGAAGGAGTCACATGTGCTGTGGATAAAGGGGAACTGGTGGATGTACTGTACTTAGATTTCCAGAAGGTGTATATCAAAAACCACATCAAAGGTTATTTTGGAAAATAAAAGCTCATGGTGTAGAGGGTAACATATTGGCATGGATAGAAGATTGCTAACAGGAAGCAGAGAGTAGACATAAATGTTTTTTTTTCTGGTTGGCAGGATGTAATGAGTGAGGTGCCACAATAATCAGTGCTGGGGCCTCAACTTTTTACAATTTATATAAATGACTTGGATGAAGGGACAAAAGGTATGGTGGCTAAATTTGTTGATGACACAAAGATAGGTAGGAAAGTAAGTTGTGAAGAGGATGTATAATGTAAGGAGGCTACAAAGGGACATAAATAGGATAAGTGAGTGGGCAAAGCTCTAGCAAATGGACTATAATGATGGCAAATGTGAAATTGTCCATTTTGGCAGGAAGGATAAAAAAGAAGCTTATTGTCTAAATGGTGAGAGATTGCAGAGCTCTGAGATTCAGAGGGATCTAAATGTTCTAGTACATGAATCACAAAAGGCGAGTATGCAGGTACAGCAAGTAATTAGGAAAGCTAATAAAATGTTATTGCTTATTGCAAGGGGGATTGAATACAAAGGTAGGGAGGTTATACTTAAACTATACAAGGGCACTGGTGAGACCACATCTGGAGTACTGTGTACAATTTTGGTTTCCTTATTCAAGGAAGGATGTAAATGCATTAGAAGCAGTTCAGAGAATGTTGTGATCTCTGCTGGACAAGCCTGATCCCAGAGTGGAACCCAGCTTTATAGATCCTAACTTTTATTTGTTTGTTTAGATACGTGGAGAGTAGCTACTCAACAGAGTCACAGGAGTCAGCTGATGAACATTTAACAAAAGAATAAAACATTTATTAAACAAGAAATGAACTATATTACAATACTCCTTCACCCGCAACTATACCTCTGCAGATATATAGAGGTTTATAAGGATAATCCAATTTACAAAAGCTATCTTATACTCTAATGTCCACGGTAAGTACACAGTCCATGCACCAATGGGCACCCTGTGGTCAGAAACACAACACTCTGAAGATACCACTTCAATCAGATGCTATGGATCTCTCCTCAACTCTCCCCAGACGCTTGCTACACTGTGAGCCAACCGATCTCACTGAACTCCATCTTTTACACAAGTGTTTCCAATCACCACTCTCTAAGAACTTGCCTTGGAATCTTCTCCAAAACCGTGGCTTTCTCTCAGATGCCTTCCGCAAGGGTTCACCTCCAGGGTTTCAAACTCTGCTTCTGCTGTTCCTTTTCCCTGGGTTACCACATGCTTTCAAGCTGTCTTCCACACACTCACTGTCCCGCACTGTCTCAGCTGTCAACAGTGCCACTGCTTCACATGCCCATAGCAAAGAGTTACAGACCTTCAGTTGTCTCTTTGGACCTTCTGGCCTCTTGCAAGCTGTTCTCACTTTTAAATCTATTTTCTGCAGCTTTTGTCTCTTTAAATCTGAAGCTTGGAGTGTTTATCTCTTCCCTCACTCTTAACTTCACTTAACAGGACCTTTTCCAGATTCTTGTCTGCTTAACTTTCCCCCGTTTCTGTCTCACTCCTTTGGCCTTGGGACCTTTTGGTTCTTTTGGGAAATCTGCAGCTCCCTGTCCCAGTGTCCAGTCTCTCTGGGGTCTTGGCTTCAAACCGAACTTAAAACTGCTGCTTCTTTAATTTTTCTGTGTGTGTCTGTGGGAGGGACCTGCCTCTCTGGACCCCTGTTGCTAGATAGCAGCCCAATTCATGTTTGTTCACCTTAGCTTAAGTCATAAAACTCTTATTAGGAATGCAAGCACCTTTTTAAAGTGAAACTAAAACTCAATTTGACCTTTTCTTAACACACAGGTACAGAAATACAAATCAAACTTAAATTTTAAAGCTAAAACTCATTCCTAACACCTACAAATACCAATATAACTTTGTTAAACTATCTATATTTCCTAACAAGAAGGTTTATTAGACTAATATCAGGAATGGGCAGGTTGTCTTAAGAGGAAAAGTTGGACAGGCCATGCTTGCACCCATTGGAGTTGGAGGTGGCTTCATTGAAACCTTTAAAATGCTGAGGGCTCTTGACAGTCAAGCAGCAAGTGGTAAGAGAACAAATACGAGGGATAACTTGACTTCATCCTCATCTACCTGTCACACCTATCCATCACAATATTGATCAAAGTAACCACCACAAAGTTCTTGTGGAGACAAAGTCCCATTTTCACACTGAAGACACTATCACCATGCAGCAGAATTGTATCCAATCACAATCTGTAGCCTCATGGCCTGGGATATCCCCCACTCTACTATTAACATTAAGCCAGGGGATCAACCCTGTTTCAATGAGGAGTGTAGAAGAGCATGACAGTACAGCACCAGGCATTCCTAAAAATGAGATGCCAACTTGGTGAAGTTACAACACAGGACTATATGCATACGAAAGAGCAAAGCAATTTCACAACCAACAGATCGAATCAAAGTCCTGCAGCCCTGCCACATCCAGTTGTGAATGGTGGTGGACAATTAAACAATTAACAACACCCCCATCGTCAATGTTGGAGGAGCCCAGCACTTCAGTACAAAAGACAAGCTTGAAGCATTTGCAAGCGCAGCTAGAAGTGCCTGAAGTGGATGATTCATTTTGGCTTCCACTTGAGGTCCCCAGCAATATAGAAGCCAGTCTTCGGCCAACTTGATTTACTCCACATGATTCTAAGAAATAGCTGAATGCTATGGATACAGCAAAGGCTATGGGCCCCAAAACTTTCAGGCTGTAGAGCTGAAGGCTTGTGCTCCTGACTGAGCAGCACCCCTATCCAAACTGTTCCAGTTGGCATTTACCCAACAATATGGAAAATTGTTCAGGTCCATAAAAAGCAGGAATAATCTAATCAGGCCCATACTTCCAATCATTAGCAAAGTGATGGAATGTGTTATATGCAATGATACCAAGCGACATTTACTCATCAATAAACAGCTCACTGATGCTCAGTTTCGGTTCTGCCAAGTCGATTTGGCTCCTAACCTCATGATAGCCTTGGTCCAAACAAAAGAGCTGAATTCAGAGGAGAGTTGACAGTAACTTCCCTTGACACCAAGGCAGCATTTGATAGAGGTATCAAGGGGTTCTTGCAAAATTGAAGTCAATGGGAATCAGGGGAAATCTCTCCTCTGGTTGGAGTCATACTTGGCACAAAGGAAGATGGTTGTGGCTGTTGGATGCCAATAATCTCCGTCCCAGGACATCGCTGCATGAGTTCCTCAGAATAGGATCCCAGACCCAAGCATCTTCAGCTGCTTCATAAATAACCTTCCCCATGCCCTCCACCCACTTCATAAGGTCAGAAGTGGGAATGTTCGCAGATGAATGCAGTGTTCCATTCCATTCACAGCTCCTTAGATACTGAAGTAGTCCATGCCAGCATAAAGCAAGATCTGGACAACATTCAGGCTTGCGATGATAATTGGCAAGTATTTCACCCCACATAAGTGCCAGGCAATGATCATCTTTTACAAGAGAGAATCTAAGCAGCTCCCCCCTTGATATTGGTTGCTCCCCCTTGGCAGCTAGGGAATTTAAATTCTGTAATTAAATAAATTTGCAATAAAAAGTTATTGCCTGTAATAAAATGACTTTAAACCCATCTGGTTCACCAACATTTTTAAGGAACTAAATCTGTTGTTTACCCTCATGGGGGAATCTAGAATTAGGGGCCGCAGTTTAAAAATAAGGGCTCTCCCATTTAAGATGGAGATGAGGAGGATTGTCTCCTCTCAGAGGGATGTTAGGTTTTGAAATTCGCTTCCACAGAGAGCAGTGAAGGTCGGGTCATTGGATATACTTTAAGCTGAGTTAGACAGATTTTTGATCAGCCAAGGAATTAAGGGTTATGAGAGGCAGGCAGGAAAAGGGTTAGGCCATAATCAGATCAATTATGATCTTATTGAATGGTGGAGCAGGCTCGATGGGCCAAATGGCCTACTCTTGCTCCTATTTTACGGGTATTTTGACCCTACGTTCAACAGGATTCCTATCACTAAATTCAACCACCATCAACACCCTCCATATTCCCAGAAACCTCAGTGGACCACCCACATAAATAATGTGTCTGCCGGAACAAGTCATTGTTAGCGGCAAGTAACTTACCTCCTGACTCCACAAAGTCTGTGCACTATTGATAAAGCACAGGTCAAGAGCAATATTCTCTATAAAATTTAGTTGGGGTATGTGACCCTTTTTTAGTACTTAGTCCTTTTTTGCATGGCCACACGTATGCGTATTTTATCCCAGTACAAGGCCTGAGCGGTACCTTTCAATTTGATGCGTGGCTGTGCATCCACGCAACTTAGCAGGAACATTGGTCAGGAACGATTTGGAATACTCCCCACATGTCTGGATGAATGAGGCTCCAACAGCACTTTGGAAATTTAAGACCAACCTTGTCTGTCTGCACAAATAAAAAAAGGGCTAATAAATGTGTTCAGGCTCAAAATTATCCAGAAGTCTGCTCATTTTTTTTCTGTAAAGAAAATCATCCCAAGAGTTCTAAATTCAGCTTTTACTAATTTGAACCTTTGATTCTTTGTCAACTGTCATGATTAGTGCGAAACACCGGTGTAGAAGCACCTATTTCTGTGCACTTATTGGGCGGGATTTTCCTCACCCACCCCCCTCCCCGCCGCTGGGACCTCCTGGTCCCGCCGCAAGTCAATGGACTTTTGGCTGGGGTGCCGCCTCGCCTACGGCGGGTCCCACCATGACAGGGCCGGAAAATCCCGGCTATTATCTTTTTTTATGTGTAACATCACCTCTCGGTCGCCTCACTCAGATCATACTCATTTCACTTAAGACTCCAAGAGGCAGTAGACAGGAGAAAATGTTAGCCCACAAGTAAGTTTAGGTTTTTTAAACAGTGGTTCTAATTTAAAAGGGCAGTGTTCCAAACCGTTGAAGCATCTATTCCCTAATTTCAGGGATTTCTGCCCAGTGCTGGCATTGAATAAGGTCAAAAAGTGAGTAATGCCTACATTGACTGTAACACATCAAGTCGATGACAATTGGGAGCTGTAGCCCTTGTGCAGACATGCTAAGATTATATTCCAGATTGTCCAAAATTATGCTTCGTGAGGAACACACAAATTTCAGTGTTGCCTTGATCTGCAGAGATGTCAACATATTTTAACACTAAGAGTAAAAGTGTATTGGTCCCAAAATACTGCAACTTGAACGAATGATATCTCAAATTGTTTAGAGTCACTTCAGGCCAATGGGTAAACATTTTCTATTTATGACAGCCTACTCTGACCAAATGAGGAGGTGTGATGGTGCAGTGGATAGCGTTCCTGCTTCTGAGCCAGAAGCTCCGGGTTCATGTCCCATCGCAGAACTTGATGGCCAAGGAAGGTGTGTTTATAATGCAGCAAAACAGGTTGATTATCAACCTGCAAATCCTTCCAACGTATGCCAATGGCAGGCAGTAAGAGTGGGAGAGTTTCCTGTCAGCCATATGATGAAGAGTACGTTAGAGCCTCTACCATCACTATCCATAGCTCCACACTACAACACGCAAGTAAACATGCATATTGTCACAACTTGGAATCCCTGAGTGAACTGTAACACACCACTGCCACTCTGACAATATAACAAAGAGTGTGAAACCTGTTGATACTCCATCTTAACTAGGGTGAAGAATGATCTACCCAGCTATGTGGTTCTTTATCTAAAATGACAGCGTTAAATTCAATAGGAAAATCCCTTGGTGTATCTTGTGCTGAATCTGACAATAGATTGTCTTCCTGGATGCAGGAGATTCACTAATCTAGAAATAACCAATAGGGATTTCCCAACTGTCAAAGTGCGCTCTTTCGCGTATGCGCGCGAAAGAGCGCACATCTCCCTGAGACTAAGTGCTGTCTCAGGGGCCAGAATTTTCCCATCAGTGATATGTGGGCAAGGCCCGCTCGCCGACGCGGAATGACATCGGGGGTTCCCCCCGATGTCATCCCGGCTCATTTAAATCTTTAGGAAGACGGGCGGACAGCGAAATCAGCTGTCCACCCGCCAACCTGTCAATGGCCAATTGAGGCCATTGACAGGATAATTAAGATAATTAAAGACCTGCCCATCCAACTTTAAGGTTGGCGGGCAGGTGGAGAGCCCAAGCGGCCTTTGCGTTTTTCAGCAAATCTCATCCACGAACGGGATGAGTTTTCCTGAAGGTTTTATTAAATGAACAAATATTTTTGTCACAATTCATAAACATGGTCCAGCTCATGTGCAACTGTCACATGAGGGGACATGTTTAAATAATTTTTATCTTTCTTTATTTAAATATTTCAATATGAATTTAATCTCCCTGAGGTAGCTCCATGCCTCAGGGAGATTTCTGCGCTCTTTCGCGCACATGCGCAAAAGAGCGCAGGCCCTGGCTCTCCCTTCTCCCCCCATCCGCATAGGTAGCGCTCAGCGCTACTGGCCATGCATCACACTGGGTGGGCCTTAATTGGCCCACCCGCGTAAAATGGCGGCACACAGCCGATCGTGGGCAGCCATCAGCTCCGCGCCCACCCGCGCCCATTCCCAACCGGCCCGTTCGACGGGCAGAAAATTCTGCCCTATTTTGCCACTATATTGCAGTAAGACTTTTTAAACATTGTGCATTGTAGATTAGCACAGTTATTGGTGCAGATGCATTGTAAATAAAAGCCTGATTAGTGTACAGTTCAATCTTAACCTGACAAGCAATATCTTCCACTGCTTAGAGGACAGCCTAATTACAGTTTTGTATACCATTCATGTCATAGGTGAATGTAGTGATTTGCCTAATTGTCAATAAGCTGTCAGTCATCTTCTACATAAGAGTTTCTTCACTCGACTTCTATTCCATTTGTATCTTGTGATTTATCACACAAGTTATATGGTTTCTATAGGAGGAAAAAACATTTAAAATTTAATGAACCTGTCTTAAAGAAGTAATATCTGTGGAAAACTTTTAATAAAGAAACTTTGCCCTGATATTAACTTTGAGGTGTACTGAAAGCTGAGGCATCTGAGATAATATGCAAAATTCTGAAATGAGTCCAGCACATCTGTCAGTGGCATTTTAGTGCAGTCAACTCATTTTCGCTTTGCTCCTGAGTTATGCGACAGCGGGTATGTGAGCACGCGGGCATGACATGATCTCAACTCCAGTAATCAAAGGTCCAATCCAAAATGCAGATTTGGAGGTACTTGGGGTCGGAAGCAGGAGGAAAGAAGATGTGACGATGGATTCAGGATGCATTAAGGTTGTGCACAATTTAAAGATGCTTCCCTTGACGCACTGTTAGTGGTTGTGAGAAACCAAAGGGAGATACTTCTCCAATAATGGGAGGAAGGAACTGGGTCCAGTGAAGGATGCATTTTAATGAAAGGTGAGTACAGTTGCAAATTCACCTACATCGTACTCAGTGTATCAGCCCAGCCCCTCATCCTGCCTTGTTAAGCCAACTTCTTCATATCACTTCTGACACAGACTTAACATTGCAAGTGCACCCATCCTTCCCTTTTATCCATTTCCTCACATCCCCATCTTTATGGCGAAACGGTGACTTAGTGGTAATACCACTGGAAGAGTATTCCAGAGGTACAGGCTAATGCTCTGAGGGGCATGGGTTCAAATCCCACAATGACAGCTGATGGGGCTAAATTCAATTAATACATCTGGACTATGAAGGTATTCTCAGTAATGGTTCCATGATGCTATCAGCAATTGTTGTAAAAACCCATCACTAATGCCCTTTAGGGAAGGAAATTTGCCACCCTTCCCTGGTTTGGCCTACGTGTGACTCCAGATCCACAGCAATGTGGTTGACTCTTAACTGCCCTCTGAAATGGCCAAGCAAGGCAATTAGGGATGGGCAACAAACGTTGGCCTTGCAAGAGATGCCCACATCCCAGGAAATAATTTTTTAAAAATCCATCTGTCACTCACTCTCCTTGTTATGTATTTTGTGCATCCTCTGATAGTCACATTAACCAAATACATTACATCCACTGGGTGAACACAAGCTGTTACAGTCACTCATAGGTCTGTTCTTTTCCCCATTGAAGAATCATTTAGGATTATAAAATGATTAAGGCACATTGGCCTGTTGTGTCAGTGCTGGCTCTTTGTAAGACCAACTCAGCTAGTCTCACTGCTCTCCCTTCTCCCCAAAGCCCTGCATTTATTTTCCTTCAGATAATTGTCCAATTCTCTTTTGAAAGCATCAGTTGAATCTGACTTCACCTCAATCCCAGGCAGTGCATGCCAGATCCTAACCACTCGCCGCATAAAGAGGTTTTCCTTCATGTTGCCTCTGATTGTTTTGCCATTCACCTTAAACCAGTGCTCTCTGGTTCTCAACTGTTCTGCCAATGGTAACAGTTTCTCCCTATCTATTTTGTCAAGATCCCTCATAATTTTGAACATCTCTATCATATCTCCTCTGAGCCTTCGCTTTTCTAAGGAGAACAGCCCCAGATTTGAAAATGTATCCATGTAACTGAAGTCTCTCATCCATGGAACCACACTCTTCAAGCTTTTCTTTCTGCACCCTCTCCAATGTCTACAAATCTTTTCTAAAGGGTGCTGCCCAGAATAGGTCACAACTCTCTGTTTATAAAGTGTTTATAAAGATTTATCATAATTTTTTTGCTTTTTTTCTTTATGCCTCTATTTATAAAGCCCAGGATCCCGTATGCTTTATTAACCACTTTCGCAATCTGCCCTGCATAACACTTTTAACAATTTGTGCACATATATCCCCAGGTCCCCTAAACCTACAAATCTTTTAGAATATATTATTTTATATTGCCTTTCCTTATTCTTATTACATTATTTATCACTTCACGTTTCTTCGTTTTGAAGTTCATCTGCCACATATCTGCCCATTCCACAAGCCTGTCTTTGTCCTCTTGAAATCTATCACTATCTTCCTCATAGTTCACTATATTTCCATGTTTTATCGGCAAATTTTGAAATTGTGACCCCCTTTACTCAAAAATACATTTTATATTTACAATTACAATTTTCTCAAAATAGCAAAATATTTACAAATTCAGTCTTTCTGTGGGTTTACTTATGTGTGTAGAGCGTCTCAGCTCCTCAACTTCAGATGCCTTTTCAGGAACCTCCTTTTCTGGAGTTGTCTGAACATGAGGTGTTTCAGTGGGTGTCTGCAGATCTGTATCCTCCACTCTTGAAGGAACAACAGATATGTCTGTACTGGGTTGAGTTCTCTCAACAGGAAACGCTGACTCAGTCGCGAACACTGGTGGAATCATTTCTTGGTGCATAGTTTCTCTGTTCCTTAGATGATCCACATGTCTCCGTATGACTAGGCCTTCCAACTCCACGTGATAAGCTAGAGGTCCAGCCACTTATTTCATCTGGTAACAATTTTGGTCCTTCTCCAAAGTTCTTCACCTTTACCGTTTCTCCCACGGTAAATTTCCTCTCATGACTATGACAGTCATGTCTAGTTTTCTGACTTCCCTAACTCCTTTCCATTGTCCTTCCTAAATTTGGCATTATTATGCTCAGTCTTGTCCTGAGATGGCGTTTCATCAATAATTCTGCAGGTGGGACACCTGTTGTTATGTGAGAGGTGGTCCTGTAATGGAAAAGGAAAGCGTGCTAGCTTGGTTGTTAAGGAATCTCTGGTTAACTTCTTCATGTCAGCCCTGAATGTTTGAACTGCCCTTTCGGCCAGTCCATTTGAGGAAGGGCAGTATGGTGAAGTTTTTATATGAGTGATACCATTGAGGCTGATAAACCACTGAAACTCAGCACTCGTAAATACTGTTCCATTATCACAAACGACCACTTCTGGTAGTCCGTTAGTGGCTTCAAGCTTGCCACATAGCTTGCAACTGTCTCCCCTGGGGCTCTAATTCTTGATTTAAACTTGAACCTTTGCATCATTACTGAGGGTTTTGGTTGGGAATGGCCCTTCACCAGGACCACTAATTCATCAAAATTCCTCAAGTCTGGGGCACTGGGTGCCATCAAACTTCGAATCAAGCCATAAGTCTTATTCCCACATGAACTTAAGACCATAAGACCATAAGACATAGGAGCAGAAATTAGGCCATTCGGCCCATCGAGTCTGCCCCGCCATTCAATCATGGCTGATAAGTTTCTCAACCCCATTCTCCCGCCTTCTCCCCGTAACCTTTGATCCCCTTACCAATCAAGAACCTATCTATCTCGGTCTTAAATACACTCAATGACCTGGCCTCCACAGCCTTCTGTGGCAATGAATTCCATAGATTCACCACTCTCTGGCTAAAGAAGTTTCTCCTCATCTCTGTTCTAATAGGTCTTCCTATTAGAACGCCCACCTCTTCTCTTTCCCTGTAATCTCATTTGCTTGGAAAAAGAACGAGAGATGCTCAATATAGTGGGACCAATCATCCGTTGCTGGATCGAAAGGATCAATTCTTCCGAATTGCAGCATGCTGTGAGGGAATTACTTTGACAATTTGAACGGAACTTTGACTTACAATTGCTGTGCTCCTTGCTTGCTTCTGTTTAACTTGTTTAATCCTTGTCACCAGTTTTTTGGATCCTAGTCACCAGATTGTTGGCTACTGTTGGCAAGCTTGTTGTAAGGGGTGGCGGATTTGGTACTAAGAATAGAGTTGAGTAGCCAACACTTCATAGGTAGAAAAACTGGGCAGAATTTTACAGCCCCGTTTCAGCTGGGACAGGGCCATAAAATGCGGCGGGCCGTTATAAATGCCATTGACGACAGCCGGAACGTAAAATCCCGCTGTCGTAAAATTCTGCCCACTGTGTTTATTTACAGAGGCACTCAGCAGCAATTACACATGTGCTTACACTTCAAACTCTATCTCTACACTACTAACGACTGACTACAGACTACTAACCACAGGGAAAGCCTGTGCTACTCTGCTATTGGATACTAAGATCATGTGATCTTCATTTGTAGCATTATTCTTAAAGGTATATTACACATCAGATTACCGCAGTCCCACCACATGCCAGAGCATGATTGGCTTTCATATTCACCCCCGGCGGCGAGGCTTAATCCCAACATCAATATTTAGCCTAACTATTCACCAATACTCTCTGCTTTTTGTCCCTTAGCAAAATTTGCATCCATGCTGCCAGTCCCTTTAATCTCATGAGTTTTAATTTTGCTTATTAAGTTGTACTTTATCAAACTCCTTTTGAAAGTCCATACATACAACATAAACTGCAGTACCCTCATTAAACTTTTCCATCTCTTTGAGTTATCTCGTCATCTCTCACTATTTCATATCAGGAGACTGCCTACACAGTACAGTGGAACAGTTGTAAACAATATTTGAATCCTAGGAATGCTGCACCTCTTGGAGCTCTATTATACTTGTCACTTTTATTTTCAATGAAGTGCTCAGTTTTGCCTCATTTATAGCAATTCCTGTTGTCCAATTTCAAATTTGCCCCCATAATTCTAAGGCCCATGAATTGGAACATGGTCAGGACAATAATGTGGAACTATTACTTCCATCTGGTAAGTTTTAATAAAGTGCTTGATAATGCAATTGGTTTCAAAAAGATCAAAACATTCTGAATTCTTATTTTTCACTTTAATGAACAGATGCGCAGGTTTTCCATGGAACATGAAGGCTCAGCTTATAGCAAAGAACAAAAAGTTTCAGAGTTCTGATGAAAGATCATCTCGACCTGAAGTGTTAACTCTGCCTCACTCCACAGATGCTGCCTGACCTGTTGAGTATTTCCACCACTTTTTGTTTTCCTTTCAAATTGCCAATTGTTTTATAAATGCAATGGTAAAGCTTTTAAGTCTTAGTTTAAAAAGCAAGTCATTTGCAGAAATGCAAATACAGAAGAGTGAAACCAATTCTGTTTTTCTCTTTAGTCCTAATGTCTAATACTATCTACACTCAAAAAGTTCAAATTGTAGATCTCACGGTACACCCTAAAATCTTATATGGTGAGCCTGTGACAGTCTATCATTCTGCCTGAATTGCATGGTAAAAAATCTGTCATGGTAATCTCAAAGTGCTTCCATTTAAAGAAACAACATTCTGTACGCTTCCACTTGGTTTTCACCTCTCCAATTTGAAACATCCTTTTGGACACAAAGCCTTTTCTTTCTCCGTGAATGGTTGCATAAGTAGAGGATGCCAAAGCCATAAGCACGTAAGTGTATGATTTAGTGAAGTATTGTGAAAATACTCTTCTGAGTAGGCTGTAATTTAGCTTATAAAAAAAACAAGTGACCTGCCTGCTAATGGGGCGGGGGGGGAGGGGGGAAGGGGGGAAGGGGGGGGTGGAATAAAGTCCTTTTGAAGTTTGTTGCTGTCAGAGGAAAGTTGTTGTTCAGCGTAGCACCGTTATTCACAAGTGTCAAGAGTCAATAGAGGGATTATGTGTACTTTGGAATGAAGAATGAAAGATCAGAGGAAGCCTTTAAATTTCAATACAAGATGAAAGGGATAGCTTAGTTTTAAGCAAATATCTATTTTATTTCTAGTTTAATGTCATGTTCCATTAGAAGTCAAGCTTGGAGCTATTTTTACAAGTGACTTTGCGAAGGATTGCTGAATCAAGTTGCAGTTGTGAAGGCAGAATGATTCAATCAATTTGATGAGAAGCATTGCATGTCCTTATATTAGAGTATTATTATTTAAAAATGCTCAACTCAAATAACCAATTAGTTGGCACATTATTTAACTGCTGGGGCCCTGGTTGTCTAGGCTTAGTGGGCAGTAAATTCCTTCGCTTATCAAGACCTTTAACATCCTTGAGAACATTCTTTTAAATGTCTCATCTGTAGAACCCTGGTCACCTCAGCAGCAACAAATCATGATTACATTATTAGCTAGGACCTCCAATTTCAAGCACATTTCAGTCCACAGTCTATTGTCTATTGATGCCAAGACAATTGACATTCAAAATATTAATGTGGCATGACTGAATAGAATGTAACAGAAAAGAGCATGGCTTTCGGTTTACTTTAGCTAAGATTTTCAGAATGGAAAAGCAGCCAGTTTATGACAGAGCAGTGGCACAATGTAATGGAGCATCATTGCATGGTGTATGAGCATTATAGGACATCCACTCATGCTTCCAGTGCCCATGCTACTAAACCCCCTGTCTTAGCTTTGTGGCTACCGGGGCCAGACGTTTGTCTCCCAATGGAGTTGTGAATCGGATCACGGAGCACTGAACATAGTTTCTATTTTCTGAAAAACAATTTCCTGTGCCTTCTTGACCCCACATCATTTTCCTGTGGTCTTTCTGCAGGTTGGGAAGGGCTTTAGTGTAAAATGCAGAGGTCAGGGTCCCCATTCTAAGGACCACAGGCAAATAGTATTTCCTCCCACACACAATTTGCATGTGCTGGTGTGGATTTTTGAAGCCCTAAAATAAAGAATCCCCTTGGAAAGCTTGTGAGCACTGGAGGAAGCCTGCTGAGGAATGGGGAACATTCTGAAAGGTAAGTGTAAATTGTTTTGACACTTTCAACTGTCACTAATAGACGCTGTATTGTAATTTAGATGTGTTGCTAATGTAGGGATTCAACATAGGGATCTGTCTTGCAAAGGCAGGTTGACCATTACATTGACCAGCATTGTGTGATTGTTGTCATGCATTACAGTACTTTTCCAATTGTCAAAAGTGCCATAACACATTAAAAATATAAAAAGAAAATCTCCTGTCAGCCGCTGCTGTTATGTTTTGTGCTGTGATTTAAGTCAACTGATAGTTCTGGCTATTAAAAAAAAACTTTGCTTGTGAAAGTTGCAAAAAATGTCTGTACCTGCTCAATCATTGATTGACAGACATTCTGCCTTGAAAATGGAATTGGGACATAATTCTGTTCTATCAGTTTCAGGCAAAATGTTGGAAGCTTTTGCCATGACAGGGGCTGTAGCCATTATGAATTGTGTTGCTGTGTTTCAAAAGCTGCCAATGGCTTCAGCTCAAGTGGCGGTATATTGATCCAAGAATGACTGAAACTTTTAAGAAACTGTAAAAATAGAATATGCCTTTGATATGGTTTCTTATTTGTTTACAGACCTAATAGGCAGTTAAAGATTACCTTTTTTTTGCACCGGAGTAGCTTTTTTCTTTCCAATATGAATGGTAGTGTATTTGAATTTAGGGTTTTATTAGATTGTTAGAGGTATAATTTTCTTTCCAATGATTTTAAAATAATTTCCATTGCTATTGCAATGAATATCCTGAGGACTATACACGGTGGATATTGGCTGAGTGGCTATGGACAATACATGGAAGCGTGGAGGTAGCATGAGTGATCTGAGGGGGCATGGGGTGGCATTGCAGGTGATTGTGGGGGTTTAGGGTGTGAGGTTTACATGGCCTTTAAATTATATTGGGAGCTGGGCTGCCATGTTGGGGAACCGAGGTAGGCCTTCTAATCAGCCCGCCTCTACACCCTCTCTCCTCACGCACACTACTATGGCTCGCTAAATGCACTGCAAATCTGGACCCTATGTGAAAAGATAAAAATCCCGGGCAAAGTCACACGTGGGTCGGGTGTACATTTTGGAAGGCACTAAAGTGTGCAGGATGGGTTTCCCAAGCCAAAAGGAAAATCCAGCCCCAGGATTTCAAATGCACAGAAGCTTCAAAGCAGGATGGTCACATGGGGCAGAATCTTCGGCTCGGCGAGTGGGGGGCGGGGCCTGCTCACTGAGGCGTAAAATGACGCAGGGTGACGTCAGACGTGTGTCCCGACATCACTGTGCGTCATTTAGATTTTCGGTTCGGCAGGCACACAGCCGAGTACTACACACCCGCCGAACTGCAAAGGCCTATTAAGGGCCCTGGCTGCCTTCGCATCTTTCATGGAGCCTCATCCACGGGCGGGATGAGGTTCCATGAATGATTTTAAATTTTCAGAAAATTTTTTATTAAAATTAATGCACATGTCCCAGCCCATGTGACTGTTTCACATGAGGGGACATGCCATAAAAACATTTTCAACACTTTATTAAACTGTTTAATATGCCTCAGGGAGATTTTTGCGCTCTTTCGCGTGTATGCGTGAAAGAGCGCACTCCCGACTCAGGCAACTCTCCCCGTCCGCACAGGGAGTGCACAGCGCTTCCAGCCGTGCGTCACGCTGGGCGGACCTTAATTGGACCGCCCATGTAAAATGGCAGCTCCCAGCCGATCAGGAGCGCCGATCAGCTGCGTGCCCACCTGCGCCCGGCCCTGCACAACCCCACCGATGGGGAGAAAATTCTCCCCATGGCCACAATTGAACCTGGGTCACCAGCAAAAGGAAAAGTAAATAACTTTAAAATGAAAGATACATGCTAGCGTAAATAAACACGGAAACAATAGCCAGTATGTATTATCAAATACAGTGTGAATTAACAAGTAGGGAACAATGGATTATCTAGATACCAGCCTGTAACCTATGGGACAGCTGAGATTCATGGGATGAAAGTCTCCTCTGCCTGCTAATCGTGCAAATCTTACATGAAATGAGATTGAGCTGACTCAATCAAGTGAGCAGTGATTTTCAGCACAATTTTATCCTTAATTCAGCTCTAACTGGCAATTCCATGCCACGGTATTGGAAATAGAAAAAAATGTCACAGTGATGCAAGATAGTAATGTTAGAAGATTGGAGCTAAGGCATTTCATTTTGTCAGAGCGGAGGCAACTTTACTCTACTTTGGTTCTACTGTACCTGATGTAGGAGTGCTTGATGCTGACATTGGGGCATAGAGTGGGAAAAACTGAACTGTCCAGCAGTAACTTTTACGAGCAGAAAGAAAAATCAGAAAGAAAAAAGTGGCAAATACACAAAATCTGTATTAATATTTAAGTAAATTACCAAAGTGGAAGCCATTGGAAATTAATTAATCACAGGTTCGCAGGGATAAAATGGTTAGAGCCATTATATGTTTTGATGCAATCCTGAGTATAATAGCAGATCTTATATAACATTGCCCATGGATAGTCTGGGATAAAACATATTGTTGTGCTTTCTAGCTGTTTATCTGACCTATCCCTTTATCACTATTGCACATGTACTCAAGTGGGAAAAATCCTGGTCAAATGAACAAATGCAAGTAATTTCAGTAACTTGTAGAAAATTAAGGTCATTCAGAGGGAAATTGATTGTTGCTTATAATTTTTCAGACTCCAGGTCAATGACTGGCTTTTGAAGATTACTTTCCATCAAACAGTAACACTTTCAGAACTGGCATTTTGAACCATGACAGATATTCATTAGATTTGAGACTTTAAAACCAATTTAAGACTTCACATAAATAGGAGTATGTTAAGTGAACCTCAAAACCACACCCTAAAAAGGGAAACAAAGCAATGTGAACAGTCATTTTTTTGATCCAGGTCACCTTGTGTTCAGGACAACTAGGTAAACATGACGATCTAACCTGTCCTCTGAAAAGGGAATGCTGCAGGTTCCTACTAAAATGATAAGTTTGTAAAATGTACTTACCTGCATGTGGAGCTGATTTTCCAGCCCTACACATTAAAATATCGGTGGCCTTCTTAGCCTATATGTTATAATACTCCCTTCAGCCTTCAGCCTTCATTGAATTACATAAAATAAATGTATTTTTATTATTATTGATCTCAGAGAACATTACCTTCTTTATATTGACATGGATATACCAGAGTCATCTCTTCTGGATTGCAAACCAAGTAAATTTGAAATGCAAATCTCCTGATACTGCCCAAATAAAAATCTCACGCCTCAACTATATCTCATTTATAGTACAAAAAGAACAGACAGCTTCATTTGCTTCAATCTATTTCATGTACTAAATTGCAAAGTTCTGAACTGGCCAGAATTCATACCTACCCTCAACCCAAAATCAGACCAACTCAAAGGCACACATGCAGGATGGACTTCATTCCCAAATCCTGGTCTCCAAAACTGTTGATTACCGAGACTTGGCTACCCCCACCTGCTTGTAACTACCTTGATCTCCGGTGCAGTGGTTTTTCTCTTATTACCATTTTCTGCTGCTTCTTCCAGGAGTGGAAAGCAGAACGAAGGAGTGGAAATCAAGTAACTTGCATGTTGTCCACATATACAACTAGTGCATGAGCACATTGTGTCAATTAAGTTAGTGGACAGTCAGCTTGAAGTAAGTGTTGGACAGAATTCCTTTCTCAAAGTGTGATAAATATTTGGAATAATCAATGCGACAGGTAGACAGTTAATGTTTCAGGCATAAACCTTGTGGTAACGTTTTAACAAAAGGTCAAACCCAAAATCAATACATTTCTCCTTCTAAATGTCAATAGGTCTACTAAGTATTTCCAGCCTTTTCTTTTAAAATTCCACTCCATGCTTGGTAATAGATCCGTTCCACTAGATTTACCATGCTCTGTTTCATATTGTGAGACAGATGCTGTCAGCCAGTTGATTAATATAAGTATGTAAACTGGCCGAAGATGGTGTGATAAACAGCTAACACAATATTTTGCATAATTTTAATCAGAACTGCTTTTATACTTAATTAACTTTTTTCACTGCACATACTGGTAAGAGATGTCATGCTGGGAAAGAAAATACTTAATTGTTGGATTTCACTGCTTTAGCTGAAAGCAGAATCTTGATCTGGGGTCTCAAATTTCATGACCATCCCAGTGCACTCCTGCCATAACTCTGACAGGAGCATGGTCGAATGGCTGCAGGTTAAGCCAAGACACAGTGTATCTGGGTCCTGGCCTGTGTTCAAATTCCTGAATAGCTTTATAAGGAGTAAAGCCTCACCCCACCCTTTACATGGCCAGTGGAACGGAGAGAGTGGAAGTAGGAAGGGTCTGGTATCTGGGGCTTCTATTAGGAGTTCCTGCAAATTTGATCAGTCAGGAGCCTGGTGCAAGAAAGAAGATGTATACTTCCCTCAGAATTTATAGGAGTGGGGCCCAACTTGAAGCTCTAGGTTTTGGTCATGGTTCCTTGGGTCTGTAAAGACAGACACAATTTCACAATTTCTCTTTCATATTGACCATATTAACCTTCTTCCAAAGGCAGCAGGTGTTAGACTTTCTGCTCTGCGTTGGCCTGCAAACATCAAAGTTGATCCTGAGTAACTCAAACATGCAGCACGGTTATTCAAAATGATGGATCCTCCCAGGACCCTGCATATTCCTGGATGGTCAATGCTGAAGTTTCCCAGCTGGTGGAATCCTAATGTTATTAATGGAATCGCTGCCCAAAGACTCTCAGGGCCCTGAGGTTTATGTTCAATTTTGGAACACTTTACGTGGCCTAGAACACTTTAAAAGGTCTTATCATAAGTTAAGATCAATTCTGTTGCCACAGTGGCAATTATCATACCCCAAAACTGCTAGTTAATCTTAGTTTAAATTAGAATAAAATACTTTTTGTTTGTTCATTGTGTTACTGAATGCTCCTCTGTTTAAGATAAAATGTGATTGATAAAGTGTCTTGCTTAGTCTTCAGACACCATCTCCTTTAAATGATTGCCCTTTTAAAGACATAAGATTAAATTCTTTAATCTGGAATTTTAATTAGATTTCCATTTCACTTTTTCAGTGAAGCAGGTTATTACTTGTTTTGTTAAACGTGTTTTATCCTCCAGAATAAAGACAGCAGCAGCAGGAGAGAAATGGTGATTTTTAACATTTATAAATCATTGTGTCACTCCTGACCAATCAGGGGTGATATTTAATGCTATGAGAGTAGGTTGTCAAATTGTTGATAGATGCCATTAATTTAATCTTGAACAGCATGTGTAGAAATTATTCATAAAAGAGAAACGAAACGCTCAGCTTCATTATACCATAATGTAATATTCTTTTCCTCAGTGTCCCTTCACAGGCCATGCCAGACTAACAAATCAAGCATGTGCACTGATTAAAAAATGTGTTTGATTATCAAACCCCAACGATTGCTTGTGTGGAAAGGGAATTGTCATACAGAAAACGGTATCGAACTTATAGAATGGACACCCAGAAGGAGGCCATTCAGCTCGTTGTGTTCCTGCTGGCTGTCTGCAAGAACAACTTAGCTATTCCCACTCAACTGCCCTTCCCCAATAGATCTGCAAATTTTCCAACTTCACGTGTTTTTTCCCTTTTGAGAGCCACGATTGAACCTTCCTCCCTAACATTTTTAGGTGGTATATTCCAGATACTAACCACTTGCTGTGGTTATGAAGTCCATTTTTTCCTGTGTCCTCGTGTGCTAAATTAGCAGGCTATGGAGATTATAACACTTAACATACAGAATGTTCCACTGCTTGTTACATTTTTTCCTGCCCAGTAACAAGGGCGGGACACTCTTGGAGTGTTTTGATGGGTCAGTTCAAGGGTCAATGAGCAATCAGTTTTTAAGTCAGTCAGTCAGCCAATAAATGTCCCAGGTGAGGGACGAAGACAAGGGACATCAACTGGTCCCAGTTACGTTAAAAAAAAGGAGCAGACAAGCTTGCTCCAAGTTAGTGAAAAGACTGCTGGGAGCAAACTTTAAGTGAAGTGGGCTCGAGAGAAGTCCGGAAGATCCACAAAGGCAGCCGAAGGTTGGTGACTCCATGCTGTGGGCCGTTGGGGCAAAGTACCCTTTTGGAGCAGTGGTGTTCTGCTTGGCGTGGCCGAAGATCTGAAATTGTGCTTGTAAGTTTATGCTTGAGTGTACTCGGAAATCCAGGAGAACATAATCTCGGAAGGCGAAATTGAAACCCTACGAGGTGAGCTGTCGTTGAAGGTGGCTGAGGTGGAGTTACTTTGGAGAGATTTCCATGATGAGGTCTTCGAAGTTGAAGACTGGAAACCCTCGTGAGAGAGACAAAGTTTCAATGAGATTGATTGACTCACAGTATGATTAACATCTGGGTGGGTTGTTGAGAAATCCATAGAATCTGTTTTGGTCGCATATGTCATTTATTGTGTAGTGTGGTGTGTCCACCCACAGTTTGCCTGTTAATTCACATGTACCTCATATTTATCCTGAATATTAGAGTACAAGATATATGTTGTAAATTGTTTTATTTTTCTGAACTTTTATAGTAACATTTATTTTTGTATGTTCAAAACCCGTGGAATCTTGTGGCTTTATTCACTTAGTAACTATTTTAAATTTCAAACTTTGTCTCCTTTAAACAAAATGTTATTGGTCACTAACCTGCTCTCCCCCACAACCTTGGGTCTGGCCAAGGATCGTAACATTATGTAAAAACATTTTTCCTCATGTCGCCAAAGGTTATTTTGCCATTCACCTTATATCAGTGTCCTTTGATATTCGACCCTTCTGTCAATGGGAACAATTTCTTTCTATCTACTCTGTCTAGGCACCTCGTGATTTTTAACACCTCAATCAAACCTCTTCTCAATCTTCTCTTTTCTTTTTTTTATTCCTACTAGCAGTATTTAAATGTTCATAGAAAGAGCTTCTTAGTTGTCTATCTCTTCTCATACTCTTTCTTAGCATTTTTAACTTAGAGTGTTCCTTGATCTTTTCCATGGCTAGCATAAATTCTATAATACTATGGTCACTGCTCACCAAATGTTCCCCTACTGACAGTAAATCCACTTGACCCAATTCATTCCCCCGAATTAGATCGAGCAATGCCTCCTTCCTTGTTGGGTCAGCAACTAAAGAAAAATCTCTGACTTATTTTTCCTCTTTCCCTCTGATCTTTCAAAATTCACCCTGGTTCTCACTTGTATTATAAACCTGACATAGGAACATAAGAAATAGGAGCTGGAGTAGACCGCATAGCCCATCGAGCCTGCTCCACTATTCAATATGATCATGGTTGATCTTCAGCTCCATTTTCCCTCCCATTCCCCATAGCCTTTAATTCTCTGAGAGATCAAAGATCTGTCTGTTCCAGCCTTAAATGTATTCAGTGATGGAGCATCCACAACCCTCTGGGGTAGAGAATTCCAAAGATTTACAATCATTTGAACGAAGAAATTTCTCCTCATCTCAGTCCAAAATAATTGGCCCCTTATCTTGAGACTAAGACTCAAGTGTTGTAGATTCCCTGACCAATGGAGATAATCTCTCAGCATCCACCCTATCAAGCCCCTTTAGAGTTTGGTAGGTTTCAATGAGACCACCTCTCATTCTTCTAAACCACTCAGAATATAAACCCAATTTACCCCGCCTCTCATCATAGGACAATCCTGTCATTCCAGGGACCAATAGTGAACATTCCCTGTATCACCTTCAATGCATGTATATCCCTTCTTAATATGGAGACCATAACTGCAGACAGTACTCCAGATGCGGTCTCACCAAAACCCTGCGCAACTGAAGCAAGATTTCTTTGTTCTTGTACTCCAATGCCCTTGCAATTAAGGACAATATGCTATTTGCCTTCCTAATTGCCTGCTGCATCTGCGTGTTAACTTTCTGTGTTCCATGTACAATCACACCCATGCTGCTTTGAACACCAACACTTACAAGTTTCTCAACTTTTAAAATATATTCTGCTTTTTTTATTCTTACAACCAAAGTGAATAACTTCACACTTCCCCAGATTAACTCCATCCACCATCTTGTTTCCCACTCACCTAACCTGTCTATATCTCTTTACAGCCTCTCTGTGCCCTCCCTACAGCTTACCTTTCCACTTAGCTTGAAACCTGTCCTAGACACACTTTTTCTGCATCATCTTACTCTCTATTTCTTTTGCCATCCAGGGAGCTCTGGTTTTGGTTGCCCTTACTTTCCCCCTTATGTGAATATAATCTCAACTACGCCCAAATTATCTCTCTTTAAAGGCAGCCCATTGTTCTGCTACCATTTTGCCTGCTAATCTTGGATTCCATTTTACTTGGACCAGATCTTTTCTTACCCCACTGAATTTGGCTCTCCTCCAATTAGTTATTTTTACCTTAGAGTGTTCCTTGATCTTGTCCATGGCTAACCTAGACCCTACAATATTATGATCACTGCTCACTAAATGTTCGCTGATTGACACTTAATCCACTTGACCCACATCATTCCCCTGAACCAGATCCAGCAATCCCTTCTTTCTTGTTGGGCTAGCAACATAATAATCAATAAAATTTCCCTGAACACTTCAGAAATGCTTGCTCTCTCTCCTTTACACGATCACTATCCCAGTTCGTATTAGAAAATTGAAGTTCTCCACTATGAATACTCTGTAGTTTTGACACCTCTTTGCCTGCAAATTTGCTTCTTTATACTCCTTTATTATGGTCACAAAGAAAATATCAAATGTAACATTTCTTTATGTTGCAAGTGACAGTTTAGATATATTTGTCATGGGGCAGAATTTTTAGGTCGACAAGTGGGTGTGATTGGCGGAGCTGGGATCGGCTGGGGAACAGACCGCTGACTGTGATTGGCCTCCGACCGCGATTTCATGCTGGCTGGCCAGCAACGTGAAATGCGGGCTGAGACGCTCAGCATTGCCGGGATGAGGGCAGGCACTGACGTTAGTGCAGGAGAGGCCGAGCGCTGACAGAAAGCACCCTGAAGGCAGAGAGTTGCCTTCATGGCACAAGATGAGGTAGAGCATGCTCCAAGGTTCTCAGGCACTGCACTGGAGGCCTTGGTAGAGGAGATGCAAAGAAGGATCAAAGAGCTGTATCCGCAGTGGGCTGGCAATCTTTCAGACAAAAGCTCAGAATGCAGTGGAAGTATACAGCTGTGGAACGTAATGCCAAGAGACAAGGCCTGGGGACATGGATGCAGTGCCACAAAAAATTCCAATGATAGGGAAAAATTGTTCCCGCTCGTGAAAGGATCAACAACGAGGGGGCACAGGTTTAAATTAATTAGTAAAAGAAGCAATAATGATGAGAGGAAAACCTTTTTCATGCAGTGAGTGGTTAGGATCTGGAATGCTGTGCCTAAGAGTGTGGTGGAGTAAGGTTCAATGGAAGCATTCAAAAGGAAATTAGACTGTTATCTAAAAAGGAAGAATGTACGGGGTGAAGGCGGGAGAATTAAATTAGGTGAGTTGCTCAGTCAGAGAGCTGGTGCAGACATGGTAGGCCAAATGACCTCCTCCTGTGCCATACCAATTCTGTAATTCTGTGGTTCTAAGTGATTAGATTTTGCAAATTCATCTTCAAATGCCATGTCTCCCTCACTGCACTACTTGCCTTAATGCACCACACCTTCATCCTCACTTTCCTACGATCTCTATCAATCAGCACTTAACTAAAATTCATAGCTACACTTTACTCTCTTAGCACTGGCACTGCTAAAAGCCTGAGACTCACATCTCACAGCTTGCACACACTGCCAGCTAATTAACCATGACAGCCACATCACTCATATAGATAGCACCACATTCATAGGAACATAGGACTTAAGAGCAGGTGTAGGCCATTCAGCCCTCTAAGCCTGCTCTGCTATTCAATAAGATCATGGCTGATCTGATCGGGGTCTCAACTCCACTTCCCTACCTTCCCTCTATAATCCTTGACTCCCTTGTCTATCAAAAATCCATCTATCTCAGCCTTGAATAAATTCAATGAAACAGTCCCCGCTGCTCTCTGAGGCGGAGAATTCCACATACGACCCTCTGAGAGAAAACAAAAATTCTCATCTCCATATTAAAAGGGAGACTGCTTATTCTTAAACTGTGTCCCCTGGTTCTAGCCTCCGCCACAAGAGGAAACATCCTCCAGGTATCCACCCTATCAAGTTCCTTTAAGATTTTATGGGCAGAATTTTATGAGTCGGCGAGCAGGGGCGGGGCCCACTCGCCGATGTGTAAAATGAAGCTCCCGATGTCACTGTGCCCGATTTAAATTTTCAGGAAGGCGGGAGCACAGCAAAATCAGCTGCGCGCCCGCTGACCTGTCAATGGCCAATTGAGGTCAATTAAGTAAAGGACCTGCCCGTCCAACCTTAAGGTTGGCGGGCAGGCCATGAGCCCAGGCGGGAACTAGAAAAAACATGAAACCTCATCCACAGGCGGGATGAGGTTTCGTACAGGCTTTAAAAAATGTTAATAAAGATTTTGTAAAAATTATGGACATGCCCTAACTCACGTGACATTGTCACATGAGGGGATATGTTAGGGAAATTTTATTTTTCTATTTTTATCTTTTTTTACATGTACAGCTGATCTCCCTGAGGCAGCACTTAGCCTCAGCAAGATGAGTGCGTTCTTTTGTGCGCATGCACAAAAAAGCGCACTCTCGATTTTGGGAATCCCCCGCCTGCACAGGGAGCTCAGTGCGGACGTCACACTGGGCGGGCTTTAATTGTCCCGCCCACGTAAAATGGCGGCGCGCCTCCAATCGGGGGCACCGATCGGAAGCGCGCCTGTAGCCGCCAGCCCATCAACCTCCCCCTCAATGGGGGGAAAATTCAGCCCTATATGTTTCAATAAGATCGCCTCTCAGTCTTCTAAACTCCAGTGGATATCACAGAATCACAGAATTGTTATGGTGTAGAAGGAGGCCATTCAGCCCATCATGTCTGCACTGGCTATCTGAGCATTTTAACTTAGTGCCAATCTCCTGCCTTTTTCCCCGTAACCTTGCACATTGTTTCTATTTAAATAACCATCCAATGCTCTCTTAAATGCCTCAATTGAACCTGCCTCCACCACACTTCCAGGCAGTGCATTCCAAACCCCAAGTACTCGCTATGTGAAAAAGCTTTTTCTCACCTTGCATTGGGTATAAACTCAATCTGTTCAACCTTTCTTCATAGGTAATCCATTCACCCCAAGGATGAGTCGAGTGAACCCTCTCTGTACTGCTTCTAACACAATTATATCCTTTTCCAAATAAGGATACCAATACTGTGTACAGTATTCCAGATGTGGTCTCACCAATACCCTGTTCAGCTGCAATAAAACTTCCCTACTTTTATATTCCGTTCCCCTTGCAATAAATGTCAACATTCCATTTGCCTTCCTAATCATTTGCTGTACGTGCATGCTAACTTTTTGTGCCTCATGTACTTGGATACCCAGATCCCTCTGTGCCACCGATTTCTGCAATCTCTCTCCATTTAAATAGTATATAACTTTCCATTCATTCTGCCAAAATGTTCACATTTTCACACATTATACGCCATCTATCAAATTTTTTCCCATTCAATTAACATATCATTTTGTGGGCTCTCTGCCTCCTCTTGACAACTTACTTTCCAACCTACCTTGTGTCATCGGCAAATTTAGTTACCATGCATTTCGCCCTTTCATCCAAATCATTGATGTAGATTGTAAATAGTTGAGGTCCCAGCACTGATCCCTGTGGCACTCCACTAGTAACAGCTTGCCAACCCAAAAAAGACCCATTAATCCTACTTTCTGCTTCCTGTTAGCTAACCAATTTTTTATATCATGTTAATAATTTACCCCCTGCACCATGTGCTCTTATTTTGTTTAGTAATCTTTCATGTGGCACCTTATTAAATGTCTTTTGGAAATACAGGTATATCACATCTACAGGTTCCCCTCTATCTACCTTATTTTTTACTTCCTTAAAAAACACTTATAAATTAGAAGAACATGGTTTACCTTTCATCAAACCCACCGCCTCTACCCCCTAGAAGGACAAGAGCAGCAGATGCATGGGAACACCACCACCAGCAAGTCCCCTCCAAGTCACACACCATCCTGACTTGGAACTATGGGGGTGCATTTTACAGGAGGCGGGGGGCAGCGGACAACTTGCCCACCCTCCGGAAGTGAAGTCAGCATGCAGCCATCACATTTCATGCCAGCCTGCCCCACAGCCATAATGCCCTGCAGGCAGGCTTCACGAGGGCAATATGGGACTTCCTCCCATCACTGGGGAGGAAGTACTGAGCTCTGGAGCTGTTGGCGCATCCGATTGGCTGGCAGCTCCATCATTTCCGGCAGCACCAAGAGCACATTAGTTGCTGCTGCCGGGACTGCAAGAAGAGGTGGTAAGTCGGGGGTCTTGGGCAGGGAGGTTTTTGGCAGATTAGGAAGGGGGCAGATGTTGGGTTTAAGGCTGCGGGGGGTTAGGGAGAAATGGGGGAGGTTCAATCTTAGGGGGAGCCACCCCTCGATTAGCAAAGGGCAGCACTCGAAGATCGAAGCCCCCCATTCCTTCCTGCCCTTTGAGAAGTACATTTAAAAAATCAGGCTACCTATTCCCACCTGGCTGCCCACACCAAACATTTTATGGCGTTGGCAGCATATTGTCAGAGTCAATTGGCTTGGTGACAAGGCTGTTTCTTCACTGTCACTGGGTCAAAATCCTGGAACTCCCTTCCAAACAGCACTGTGCGTGTTCCCACATCACATGGACTGCAGAAATTCAAGAAGGCAGCTCACCACCACCTTCTCAAGGGCAAGTAGGGGTGGGCAATAAATGTTGGCCTAGCCAGTGACACCCACATTCCATGAACAAAAAAAAAGTGTTGACTTTGCTCAGTCACATTATTATTTTCTAAGTATCCTGCTAGACCTCCTTAATAATGGATTCTAGCAATTTCCTGATGACAGATTTGGGCTAACTGGCCTTTAGTTCCTTGCATTCAGCCTCATTCTTTTCTTGAATAAAGGTGTTACATTAGCAATTCCCCATCTGCTGGGACCCTTCCAGAATTTAAGGAATTTTGGAAGATTATAACCAATGTATCTACTATCTCTGCAGCCACTTCTTTTAAGACATCAGGATGCAGGCCTTCTATTCCTGGGGACTTGTCAGTCTTTAGGTTTAGTCGTTTTCCCAGCACCTTTTCCCTGGTGATGATGATAGTTTTAATTTCCTCCCTCCCGTTCAGTTTTTGATTTTCAAGTGTCTTTGGGAAGTTTTCTAAATCTTCTACAGTGAAGACAGACACAAAATATCTGTTTAACGCCTATGTCATTTCTTTGCTTTCCATTACAATTCGCCAGACTCGCCCTCTAAAGGACGAGCACCAGCTTTAGTTACACTTTTCCTATTTAAATACTTGTAGAAACTCTTTTTATGTTACTGGCTAGCTTTCTCTCATTCTCAATTTTCTCCCTTTTTTTCAGTTGTTCTTTGCTGATTCTTAAAATTTGACCAATCTTCTGACCTACCACTATTCTTTGCGGATTTGTACAGTGCTTCTTTCAATTTGATACAATCCTTAACTTCATTATTCAGCCACAGATGATGCATCCTTCTCAAAAAATCATTATTTTTCATTGGGATAAATCTTTGCTGAGAGTTATTAAATATTTCCTTAAATATTTCTGCCACTGCACCTCTACTGTCCTACATTTTAAACTAGTTTCCCAGTTCACTCTGCTTTCATTCCTTTATAATTACCTTTGTTTAGGTTAAAACACTGGACTTAGACCCACACTTCACCTCTTTAAACTGAACATGAAATTCTATTGTCTTATGATCTCTGTCACCTAAAGGTTCCTTTACCATGAGGCTATTGATTAATCCTGTCTCATTGCTCACTCCCAGGTCCAGAATAGCTTGCTCCCTGGATGGCTCTAGAATGGACTGCTCTAAGATATTGTCCCGAATACACTCTATGAACTAATTTTCCAGCACACCTTTGCCAACCTGATTCTTCTAATCTACGTGTAGATTAAAGTCACCCATGCTTATTGCAGCACTTTCCTTACATGCCCAATGTTGTTCTTCTTGTATACTCTGTCCTATAGCATAACTACCGTTAGGAGGCCTATGAACTACAATGCTTCGATTTATAAATTTGGTTTGGAATGTTTACTTTGCGCTGGCTTTTATTTTTGCATGTTGACTAAAAAGACGCTGTGATGTGCAAGGATTGAGGGAATGGACAGTATTGGATTGCTAGTGAATGGGGAATTGGGATGAGTTTCCTACTATCACAGTCGGGCAACTTGTTCACTGACAGTCTGGCCAAAAATGGCTTTATAGGTTTCCTCTTTCCTTCCTCTTTCTCCTCTTCCTGCTGCTACTTCTCCTCCTCCTCTGTGTGTTACTGTATAGCTGATGGCAAGAGCTGTCTCCTCATTATGACATGATAGCATGGGAAGGCCACCATGAATCTTGACACCCAGCAGAAGGACAGCAGAGCTCCTCCAGAAAGGTCCAAGCAGTGGAAGCATTGTTTAAAGCAGGCCAACTGTCTGCTTTACAGCATTTTGTGCAGCAACGTGGCTTTTGTCATATGCATGCTGTCGGCATCTGCTTGGGCTGTGCACTGCAGTCTTTAGCCATGTCATCTGTGGATAGTTCTTGTCTCTCTGTAGTCACCCTCTTGTTTGTCATGGGGCTCAAAAGCAAATGGAGCATGAATTACCTCAGAATGAAGGTGTCATGACTGTTGCCACATGTGGTGCCCTGGAAGTGATGTCTGTACAGTCAACGGTACCTTGTATCATGGGGAAGCCTGAAATACTCATGAAGCTGTGTGTTCATTCAGCCTGTTGCTCTTTGGTAAGAGAGAATGAAATATAATTAGCTCACTTGGAATAGAGAGCCATTAGTGACTTCCCCTATGCAAGAGTGGACAGCAAACTGTGAAATGTTGCAAATATCTTCACCTTCAACCTGGAAGGAGCTCGATTTATAAACGTTCATTCTCACAGTCACTTTCATTGCCAGTGACAATGCTGTCCTCATCTTGCTCTGAGGTTGTAGTTGTGACTGCAGCAGGTGGCTGATTTCCATGAGGACATCCTTAGTGAATGCACAGGTATATCTCACTTTGTTCCTTGCTGAGGTTAAAGTCAGAGAATTGCTCCCTGAACACCCTGGTCACATATGGCTTCCTGCTGAGAGCCTTTCTCCCCTAATTCTCCTGTTCCTTCCAGCAGCTTGCTCTGCTCTGGATACCCTCTGTTTACCCTCGCCATGTAATATTGTGTTCCAAGGGAAATGTCTATGAGAAATTGGTTTATGCAGAATCTGTGAAGTTAGGAAAAAATTCCTTCAACACCAGCTACGCCACTCCCTGTGGACTTTAGCAATTTTAAACAACACAAACTACAAAATAGTTGCACAATTTTAGAAGCAGTCAGTAAAAGTCCAAAGCTAAATGCATGTTCAGCCATGCATGATTAGGAAATGATGCTAGCTGGGGCATTGAGCTCCGAAATGGCAGCACTGCCATTAAATCAGTGTTAGATGCTGATTGACATCATGATCTGCCAACTCCACATACTTCCGATAGATGCTCCCAGCCTTCAATAGTATTGTGTCCAATATGTTAACTCCATAAGTGTGCACACATGCCATGGATGTCATTTTGGACAACTAAGGGCATTCAAAGTACCCAAAAAAACCACTACAGATCCTAATTTTGCACCCCATAATTTTTAATTTCTTCTCTTCAACATACATGTACATGAGTACACTGGGAAGGGGTATCTTCATCATGTATCATTGTATGAAAGCTGCCAATTATATATTTTTCTTTATTTGTATTTCTTTAAAATTGCATGGTTACAGATTTGTAACAGTGTATAGTTATCAAGTATGACAACATATTTGCTAGACTCTTTCATGTGCACTTGAACTGTGATATCATCTGTGAAGTCACTCATAAAATGGAACTAGAAATGTGTTAAGGAACTGAAGTAATGACTATTAAAATGGTCAATGCAAAGTGTCTCCAAATTACACCATTGTGATGTAACACTAGGTCTAATTTCCTTATGAATTGGTCTGAATATCATTTCAATTTAACTTCCCCATCTGTAAATTAGCATATTTTAATACTATTATCATTAATCCATATCAAGTAAATTCATACAAAAAGAGTGAACTAATGTATTGTTGTACCTTCAGTTCTGCAGAATTACTTAGAAGTTGAAGTAGAATAGCCTGAGATGAATGCAGTCCTCTAGGTTTTAATGAATCACTTCATTTGTTGAGAGGTTTTAATAAAATGATATTAACATTGACAGTTTGCTTTAGCTAAGACCAATTGGAGATTTCTGTCAAGCTGCTTATAGCAGTCAGATATGAATCTGTAACATTATAGAGATAGTTTTCAAAGAGGCCAAGTTATGTAACTTTTTTTCTCTGCTACATAATTGTAGTAGCTCACGACTATTTGAGCTGGGGAATATGGAGTGCATCAGCTATAAATATCCATTTTTGACAAGTACTGATTTGATTCTGTATCAAAAAGGTCATTGAAAGTCCTTGGGGTAGATTTTGACCTTTGGATGGCTGACCATTGGTTGGAAAAATGGAGAAGCTCAGGCCATTTTGAGCTTTGGCCTCATTGGTATGAGCCAGGGAAGCTGCTCACTTGAGCATGCATCACCCTATAACTCACCAGTAGATCAGTAGAGTCCCATGAGTATTCATTCATTTCTACACTTCAGTCCATTTCTTAGCCATGTCTAGCATCTGCTCTGAATCCCCAAAACTTTAAGGACAGAATTTTACGCCTCACGGGCGGGCATGTGCCCGACCCGAATGGATGTGAAATAGCCCTGACATCGTCCCGCACATGAACAATCTTCAAGTTGGTGGGCGCGCGCGGCAGTTGGAAGCACGCCTGTCTACAATTAAGCAGACAATTAAGCCCATTAAGGAGGCAATTGAAAGCGATTTTTCATAGCCCGTCCACTTTTACAGTTGGCGGATGGGCCAGTCGGCCAGGTGGCCTTTACATTTTTGCTCAAACCTCGATTCAGGGTGGGATGAAATCTCCGTGGGGAAATAAAATAAAAAGAGATATTTGGGGACTGTTTTTTTATGAGGTATGCTTTCAGGTGTTTGATTGTGCTGCATTTTGCAGCATCTTTGTTGTTTTGTTTTTCTGTGGAGGCCTGCAGCTCCTTGAAGCACCTGTTGGGTGGTTAGGGGGAAGAATTTGAGGGGAGGGGCAGACAGTGGGTGGGTGGTCAGTGGGGTGTGGCCAAGCGATCAGCAGAAGGGGTCCAGGTTTGGGGAGGGCAGTCAGAGGAGTGGGGGTGTAGTCAGGTGGTGGGGAGTGCATTTGGGGGTGGGGGGTAGTCAGGGGTTAGTCAGGGAGTTGGGAGCACACTCAGAGGGTGGGGAGTGGGGAGAGCAGTCTTGCTTTATCACTCTGGCTTCATCAGTTCTTGTCTTCACTTCTTCACTTCTTTAGCGAGCTGGCTGTTAGTGAATATTATACTTCCAAGATAGACCGAGTCATCAATTCCTTTGTATTCTTCTTCATCAATCACACATTACCAGTGCAGACAGCATTCTCTCCTATCTCCATGATCGTGATATTTTGCACACTGATAATACTGATAAACTTCCGCCTTTATGCTGACAAGGAATCTTTTCATTTTATCCAATTTTTTATTTAGCATGACTGTAGCATCTGCAAAATCTAGGTCATCCAGCTTATGTCTTGCCAAGCAACACCACTGTCCTTGGCAACATCAACATCTTCGTAGCACATTAGTTTGTTCCCAAACTATTAGTACCTTTAGGGCGTCCATTGACTCATCCACAATGATGGTTAACATGAGAGATCTGAAACGTCAGAGTCAGAAAAGATCATTCAGAGGAACAAGATTTTACCTCTAGAAATTTGAGACCTACATTTCTTCCCCAAATTCCACTGAAAGAATCAAGCAGGGCTAGAAACCTCAATCACCCTTCTCGACCAATTGAAGTCCAGTCACCTGTGCATACATACACTGCCTGTAACAATCCTCTTGTCATACAGGCTTTGGCGCTGTACGTTAGCCATTTATTCTTGGCCTATTGGTTATCCTATCTTCCCAACTGATACCCAAGATCTTCATTGCACAATGTGATCCAAGTGTTCACCATCTACCTCTTCACATTCATTAGTGTCTAACCTCAGCACCATACAGAAGGTAAATTGATCATTAACTTCATTCAAGTTTCTTTCCACATCCATCTACACTTATTGCCATTCTTTGCTACCAATTCACATATTGCATACTTGGGCCTGAATTTTACACTTGACGGGCAGATGTGATCGGTGGGCCCGGGACCAAGTGGGAAAAGGACTGCCAATCACGATCGGCCCACAGCGCAATTTCACACTGGCTGGCCAGTTAACAGCCAGCCAGCGTGAAATGTGCACTGACAAGCTCAGCACTGCCTGGGTGGGGCCAGGAAGATGCCGGGCGATGACGTCACCGCTGGCATGGGTGAGTGGTGTGAGAGAGCTCCCTGAAGGCAGACAGCTGCCTCAGGGAGCTGCAGACTTTCAAATAGTTAAATAAAGGTTTAAAAAGCTGCCAAAAAGTGTCCATGCATCACAATCAATCACCTGAGATAGCTAATAAAAATGGTGCACGCAGATATTTATTTTTATTTTATTTCCTGACGGAGATTTCGTCCCAACCTTGGATGAACTTTGATGACAAATGCAAAGTCCGCCTGGCTAATTCGCCCATCCGCCAACCGTAAGGTTGGACGGGCCACGAAAATCAGAGACAATTGCGTTGTTAATGGGCTTAACTGCCCTCTTAATTGTCAGTGGGAGTGCCTCCAACTTTTGCCCGCGTCCACCGTGCGAAATAGTGCGCACATGCGAGTGATGTCGGGATGCTCGCCCAATGTCATCTCATGCGATTTTATGCCCGATCAGGTCGGGCATGTGCTCACCTGCAAGATGTAAAATTCTGCCCTTGATTGTACAGGATTTTCAACAATAGGCTAAACCTGCAGTCATAATGTTTAATATTCAAATTAGCGTGAAATATGAATAGACATGAAGGGCAGAATCTTCGGGTCAGTGAGCAGGGGCGGGGCCCCGCTCGCTGATGCGTAAAATGACGCGAGGTGACGTCAGGCGTGCGTCCCGACGTCACCACGCACCATTCAGATATTCAGTTCGGTGGGTGGGCACCGGAGTCGGCTGTGCACCCGCCGAACTGTCAAAGGCCGATTAAGGCCATTTAAATTCCAATTAAAATATTTAACTGAGCTGTCCGTCCAACCTGAAGGTTGGTGGGCAGGCGAAGAGCCCAGGTGGCCTTTGCATTTATCATGAAACTTCATCCACGGGTGGGATGAGGTTTCATGAAGGTTTTTAAAGTTTAATAAATTTTTAAAATAAAGTTCATTAATATGTCCAAGCTCATGTGACACTGTTACATGAGGGGACATGTCTTAATTATTTTTTTTCTTTATTAAAATTTTTTAAAATCAAACTGATCTCCGAGGCAGCTCTGTGCAAAAGAGCGCAGGCCCTGACTCAGCCTCCTCCCCCCGCCCACAGAAGGAGTGCTCAGTGCTTCCCGGTGCGTGTCACGCTGGGCAGGCCTTAATTGGCCTAACCATGCAAAATGGCAACGTGCAGCCGATCGCAGGCGTTGATCGACTGCGCGCCCACCTGTGCTCGCTCTGGCCCAACACCCCCCAACAGGGAGAAGATTCTCCCCAAAGAGTATGGTATGTTCATAAACAACATTACAAAATTACAGTGGTACACATATCCTTTTGTAGCGAACCGATTAGTCCATGAACTCAATGTCCATAATAAGAGAAATAATTGGTCTGTGGTCTGAATTTGTTTTAAATTTATTCTTGGGATGTGGGCATTACTGGCAAAGCTGCCATTTATTATCCATTTGTATTTGCCCTTGATAAGCTGTTGATGGGCCTGCTATTTAAACTGTTGAAATCCGTGTAGTGAAGGTACTACCACTGTACAGTTAGAGAAAGACTTTCAGTGTTTTAACCCAGTGCTGATGAAGGAATGACCCATGCACTTGCTTCCTTGTCCTTCAAAGGAGTGAAGGTTGGAGTTTACCAAATGCCGTTGAAGAAGTCTTGGCAAGCCTGTACAGTCCTATCCTGTAAATAGCACACCTTGCAGTAACGGTATGACAATGGTTGAGGGCTGTTGAAGATTAAGCGTGCAGATGAGATGCCGATCAAGCAAACTGTGTTGCCTTGAATGCTGTTGAGCTTCTTGAGCGTTGTTGCGGCCATCCGGACATGTGGACAGTATATTCATCACTTCCTAACTGGTTGTACAGAGTGCAAAACCTTTAGGAAGTCAGGAAGTGACCCACTCACCAGAGAATATCCGGCCTCTGGCCTGTTTTTTGTAGTGAGCCAGTTTATCAGAGGTAACCATGTAACCATTAATGCAGCATGGTTATTGGAGCCAATGGCTGCTCTCCCAACCTGGCTCTCATGGCAGACCTGGGTCTTTGCCTCTCCATGACTTCCCCACTTTGTTTTTAGATTTGAGATCTCCTGCTCCTTTTAGTTCCCATCTTAACTTTTCCACTCCCTTAGCTTCTCAGTTCTTTCCTGGCTCCAAATTCAGCTACTTTGCAATCTCCCATTTTGGCGTGGGCAGAAGATGGACACGTCTTTCGCACATGCTCCTCCAGCAGTGGTTTCTGATAGAGAGACAGAGATAAAGAGCACTGAGCAGGTTGCACCAGGAAAATGTACCATTAACTGAAAAACCAAATCCTGGTTCATTATTTCAGCTCAATCAGAAGATTTGTGAGTGTTTATTTCAAGTGTGGAAATCTAACATTTCAGTAAGAGGGTAATGTTGAGTAGTTCAGTCAAACTGTGCTAAATACACACTTAACAAAGTTAGCTGTGGATTTTGTTGTAATTTCTTGCATTGTAAAATGTTGCAGACGTTTTTTGTTAGAAAGGTACTCTACTACCCCTGTTAGTGCATGTCCACAGAACACAATAGGCACAGTAACCCTACACCCACCCACTTCACCCTTTGGTCCTATTTGTCAGCATTGCCATGGAAGACCATCTTATCTTAAGTAGAAATAAACATGTGTGAAATGTGTAACAGGGGAGAAAGTTTTCATTCTTGTATTTAATTTTCCTAAAGTTACTAGACCAGAAAGATTAACTTTAAATCATTACTCATCATCAAAAGTATTATGATAGCAATATTAATTAAAGTTTGCATATTCATATAACTGGCATGCTAAGGCACATTAAATAATTGAAATCATTTTCAAATATTGATCCCTAAATCTTTTAATAAAACTACATTATCAGAAGAGAAGAATCTGAAATGAGAAAAGACCAGTCACCCATCTGTTCGGTCTAATGGATTCATGCTGCAGGCAGTCCCCAGTCAGTGTTATCCATCAAGTCATTATCCTTCATAACTGCAAACTCCATTTTTCATCAGAAGTCTGGGAAAAAAAAGTTGCCTTGCATTTATCTCAATCCTCCTAGAACATGAATCAATCCACAAATCCTACATGCACTGCAGTCAGTAGCAACTTATTCTGTTTGTCAACAAGGAAAGATGTCCCTTCTTCAGTCCTATTCCAGTTATGTTTTCTTTGTTTTGAAAGGTATGCCCCATTGTTACATTCTCCAGATTTTACTGAGCAGGCTTATTAGCTTCCACTTTGCCTCTCAAACTTATTTATAAAAATAAAGTTATTGTCCATCTTCTCCGCCTCCCTGAGAACAATTATGAGCAGCCTCAGATGTAGTTCTATTTCAGTCTGGTTATTACACTAGTTGTGGTACCCTGCCATTTTCTAACTTATCAATGTAATTTTAAGTACTGAGTTTTCTGTACAGCTTCACTTTTGTAAAGGTCTGCAACACGTAGAGATTTATAATCCATGGTTCTAAGCAACGTAAGACTGTAGATTATAGTATTGATGAAAAAGTGAAGATTGGATCTGAGACCCATTGGGCTGGGGCTGGAGGGAGGCAGGCCTGGAATTGTGACTTTCTACCTAATTGTTAGAGCCAACTCTTTATGGGGTGAATTTTAGTTTTGGGTGACAAACCACTCTTCCACAATCAAAGTGAAGAAACAGCAGTAATTTGCAGCTACAGTCGCATCGAATGGGTTTTCTGATGCAGCTTGTTGGATAAAGGTGGAACAATATGGGGCCTCCTCCCCAGCCTGCAGAAGGGCAAATGTTGGCTGTTGGGTGTGTAGGTGGGCGGGGGTGGGAAGGGTGGAAGCCCCCAACATGGCTGCAGCCAGAAACGTTTTGTGCAGCCCAGAGAAGCACTCCTGCTCCTCTGGCTCCTGCAAAAGTATTATCAAATCTACCTAGGATAGGCCGCATCTCCTCCGTCACCTGTGGAAATTATGTGCATCCTAAAACCAAATTTGCATTCTAAAATGGGCCCTTTGCCTGAAGCAAGCAGGCACTCAGTGTTGGGCCCCTTTTAAAATGGTGCCTACTTGGGTTAATGGGGTGGTAAGACTACCAACTCCACTTTGAGGCTGATACCACCCTGTTATCACCACTAAATATAAGTTAAAATCAACCCTAGGAAATTTCATTATTCAACTCACTGAGAAATTTCTAAATGTTTTGTCAATTCTCTTTCATGTGACTAGATGGTTCTCTGCAAGATCACAGGACCCGCCTCAAATAGAGGGAAAACAGACTTTGACTCCTTGTACATTCTGTGAGCTGATTACGGACCAATATTAATGATATTTATGTTTGCATTCAATCCTCCCAACTAATGGATGATTCATGGTCACAAATAATAGGATGAAGTGTTGGCGGAGCAGGAATGTTAAACAGAGCGGTCCATCACCCGCTAAGTTTTGCCAGACTCCGGAAGGCCATGAATTTAGAATGTTCTGCAGCCACGACAAGCATTTGCTTTAAACCCAACTTCTTTAATGTAGAAATTAACACAACACTTAATTTACAGGCGACAAAAATAAATTGCTTTAAGTTCAGAAGTTAGATGTTTTAAAATTATGTTGCACTGAACAATATTTTCTTTTGAAGAAATCTCCTGGATAGGCAGTGACTACTATATATGCACAAAGGATATTTTCTATGACTCATTTCTTCGATCAGCTAACAGGAACATGTTATAGAGGTATGGGACGAAGAATGTTTCTTTTGGAGCTTTTGGATGGAATGCTCATTACTTGGCGCTCACTGGTTTGATTTTGTAGTGAAACTCATTTATTCAGACTGCTAAGAGTGGCCAGCAGCTCCGGGGCTGAATCTGTGAGATGCGAATTGTAATGGTAGCAATTTTGCTGCGATACACCTGCTTACTTGTTTCTTCATTTCACTGCCTGTTTTCCCATGTGCACATTAGAGGCAAGCATGGTTTGGTTGTGTTGTTTGCATTAAAGATTTGTGTCCAACAAAGAAATCACTCAACAGGCAACAGAAAACCGAGAGTGCGGTAGCTGGAAATAATGAATCAAAAGTTGCAACGTGAGGACTTAGGAAGTGCTCTAAGGAGGGATGAGCATACAGATTTTTGCAAATGCCTACTTTAGAAATGCAGGTATGCAGAGCACAGAGTGCATTCACTGGGTCAGAAAGGTGAGGTTCAGAGCTCATTGGAATCAGCATAGCACAACAGCTCACAGGTGAAGAGTAGTGAGAAGTTGGGCCTCTGCCTCAGGTAAGTGACTGAGTCGGAAATTGGGAGACAAGTGGCTGGGTCCTATAATTTGAGGTCTGGAGAAGCACTCCTGCCTCTTCCAAGATCCAGATTCAGGTAAGTTACTTAGCTCATTGGTTGACAAGCAGCCCCTGGAGCTGGTATCCATGAACAATGGTGCTGGCTGGTTCAGGGCAAGTCAATCTTGGAAATGGGCCCTCAGGCAGCTTTTCAGATGCAAAGCAGCTATGCCTGCTTCAGGCACGGTTTAAGGGTGCCCATTGTTTATCCTTATTCAATATGGCAGATGGCATTCTTCTGGAGAAAACATGTGTACACTCTCAGTTCACCATACTGGGGCTTCATAGCACTAGAAGCTAGTAAAGAAGGACTGGCACTGTACACACCAATTTCTAGACCTGTGAGTTCAAAAGCTAAGGCTGCATTGCACAATGCTGCCAGGAATGTAAACGTATTGGTATACTTACACTGTGGCATGGATTTTCCTGCCTCTGTATGTGTCAGAACAGATGTGGAAGGGCTTTTTAAATGGCAGGCAGAACCCGATTCTGGTCTTTCCACCCCATTCCCATTTCTGCCAATTTGTGCCAGTGAAGGATAAGTGTGTGGGTAGCTCTTGCCGGCTCCATTGTAGGGGTAGGCATTTCCAAACTCCCATTACATTCATGGAGTCACACTGGATTTTGCGGAGAAGTGGTTCATAGCTCCTCAGAAGCGTTGTGAACCATGAGGGAACCCTAGTCTGGAGTTGAGAACCAAAACACCAAGAAGACATTCGGCATTCCCTTATACCATTTCATAAAGCTGTCAATCAAATACAGGCATTGAAAGTCCTATTGGGGAACCTTTAATCCACTTCATACTTCTTAATCAGGTCCAAATAAACACACAGGCATTAAAAAGCACTCCAAAGAAAGATCAGGTTATTACAAGCTAATAAAGATGTCCATCAATCAAATCCAGCACTCCCTTTTGAAACTTAGTAAACATACACCTGCTTGGCTGAGTCCATTAGTTGTTCTTGTAGTTCAGCTAAGCATTTATAATGGGTTCATGTGGAAAAACAGATATCTGGCCATCTGTTCAACCCACTTCTGATAATCAGTTGAGCTCATAACGTGGCTTATTTGTGCTTGCTAGCAGTGTCATACATTCCTATGCAAAGACTCGTTCTCTGCAAACAAAGGGAATATGTTCAAGCCTTGCACCTTTTTTTGAATTACGCAGGAGCTTAAGGGGGCCTATAGTCTTCCATTGCTTTCTCTATCGTAACACCTCAGCCAATCAGACTCGATTTGCCAACCAATCAACACCCTTTTCTCCTGTAGTATAAATTGTGATTACTTGAAATTTGGTATTCTTGCATTTGTCCTGATGAGTGCAAGATGATAAGCTTCGACAACATGTCTCTCTTTTCAGCAAAATTCAAGTTCTGTGCTACCAAACGACTTTGTATACAAGCAAAAAATGACATAGTACTAGACACCTAGGAATTTGCCAGCTATTTAAATAAAAAAACATATTACAATGAGAGCCATGGTGCAAGCAATGGTGGGAAACTTACACTTGAAGAATAACATTTTTGTTTTGCCAAAGGAACAATTTGTTCTTCAGTGCATGTGTGATGTGTTCTTTTTAAAGGACAGGGAAAATTAAAGGCATTACATTGGGTCATGTTTCTTGCTTTTGGGTAAAAAAAATAGCATTGTTTAGCTCACTGCAAATTCAATATTTGATTGCTTCTCACTGTTAAATCACAATAGTTGAAAAACAATAGAAAAAGATAGCAACAGTTGATAACAGCACAAGATCACAGTCAGTGCTGTGATGAGAAGGCAGGAAAATTGAAGCTGAAGAGGGCTCTTTTATACTGAAGCTAATGATTTTTTCAGGATCAAATCTCTCACCATTTTAAATTGTTATTTCTGCAGATCTTGTTCCATCATCATGCTCCACAAAGCAGACAATCAGACAGATTTATCTGTGAAAAATCTTACTCCTTTTACAGTTTACACCTGCTGGGAAACAGCATCACCTGCTCTTCAAGTGTAAGTATGCAGTGTGTGGAATGATGTTCACCTTCAGAGAACCAGGTATATCTGTTCTATTTTGCCTCTTGGTAAATCCAATTTTTGACTGAAATTGTTTGGGAAGGCTCATCTTATTTATAGCTGCAAATAATCTGAGCATATAGAGCTCCATATGTCACAATGTCTAAATAATGACTAAATGAGGAAGGGCTCAAAATGTAGGCCTGAGACTGATTCTATTATGCTGTTTTTATCTGTGGCATCATAAAGTAAAGAGCCAAATATAACAATTAATAAAGAAGACATGAAACTAGCGACTTTAAGACTTGAATGATGTAGTCACGTTTGAATAATCCATGCATTGTGATTTAAGTTTACAATCCACTCACCCGTGTGGGTCAACGGTAAACATCATTTGCCAGAATCAAATGTTAAGTCAAATGATTCGGAAAAATGTAACATCCCATTTATATGCTTGTCACGCATAGTCCAACTTGCTGCCTAAGTACCATAATGTTGTATTTAAAAAAATCCCAGAGGCAGTAAAATTCACGTTTCTGTGTGGAGCTGAGTAGTGAGAAATCATTTACCCTAATAAATTCCATGACAGCGTCAGCATATGTTGGTACAGTCCCACTAGCTGCAGCTTTTCTGCAAATCTGTATTGTTCCCAACGAACGTACACAAATCCATTATAACTGCCCAATAATGAAGATAATTACTTTGGGAAATGTGAAAATAACAAATAAAGGCAGAAATGCTCAGCAGATCAGGCAGCATCCGTGGGAAAAAAGCAGCTAATGTTTCAAGCCATTTGTTCACCTTATGCTGACTGACTTGCTGAGTGTTTCCCGGCTTCTTGTGTTTTTATTTGCTTATTTCCAGCAGCTATTCTACTTTGATTTTACTTTGGAAGATGGATCTGAAAAAACAGAAATGGACTATTGTTTTCCAATTTCTTTGTGTGTAACTAAACCTTTATCTTCCCACTTGCAGAAGGAACACATCAGAATGGCAATATGCTTCATCACCTTGCTGTCCATTTTTTTTTATTTTTGAAAAGGTGAGAAGAAGATGTTACTTGAGTAATTATTCTTTTCATGAAAGAAAAATCTATCCCTTCAAAGCCCATTTTACATTCCCTATACATATCCCTTCAAAGCCCATTTTGAGGTTAACACAGGCTCAGGGGCTGGCTGGGACATTACATTCTACACATTGGCTCATACAGTATAGACACTGACAAACAAATGGCACCATCTACTCATTAAACTTACACCTGATCAGAGACATTCTATGGGCTTTTGCATTGTAATTTGCTGTGATTAGAAATTCATTGCAGTGCAACTCCCGCGACAATAGATTGGAAACCTGTGTCAATAGGGCAAGTGTGTATCTCCTTAACCAATTAAACTGAAGAATTCTTCTTGAGATAAGCAGGGCAGGATTTTAATTTAAGTGAGGGGGGAACATGGGGGGGAGTTTGCTTAAACCTGCCCCTCGAGTTGGCATGCTGAACTCCCAACACAAAACCGATGAGCCCAAAGTTTAAAAGGCTGCGCCGAGAGTTGGTGGAGGCAACCCACAAAGGTGGATAGGTAGCCAGTTAAGCCTCTTAACGAGCTTGTTGTCAGCTCTTTAATGGGCAAGTTCTGAATTGTCTTTGTAAGGCACAGGATCCATGGAGGATCTCAACCAAAACAAGGAGGAGGTACAAACATGGTGGGGGGCAAATCAGAACAATAGGATAGCAGCAAGAGGCACCATTAAAGAGGGAAGGCTCAGAAAAGGTCTGCATCCACAGGCAACCAGTTGTACAGAGTCAGGAGGATTATCTATCCTATCTCTTCACTCTTGACAAGGGCAATTTTTGGGGGCTAATAGTGTACGGGTCCATTTGCTTACAGGTTCTTGAGAGGGGGGTTCTGGAAGACTACATATTTGAGTTAAAAGGAAGGAAGGACATAACAGGAAACGGGATCGAGCTACTCCGAGATAGGACGAACTAGCGATGAGGACTAGCATCTGCAGGAGCAGTGGCAGACGCTTGGGCAGCAGTGATGCAGGGTGAGGAAGAGACAGACTGGAAGGCAATGAAAGCAATACCTTCAGCACAGGGTCTACCTCCAAAGAAGGAGCTAGCTACCTGGAAATGTTGGGTTATCAGTGTTGCAGAAGGCTGTGCCTGTCTAGGTAGTTGCTGGCTTGTGTAATCTCATTGAGCCTCATCTGGCACCATTTGGCTTGGCCTTCCCATGGTTGTCAAAATCACAGGGGGCCTTGCACTTTTTAACAATTTGGTCCTTCCAAGGAGTGGCAGCAGACATTGGTGACATCTCGCTGGCAGCAGCACATCATTGCATCACGGAGTTGCCAGGCGCTCTATTCGAGAGGGCAGCGGATTCCATTGGTTCAAGGTGGAGAGTGGCATTCGAGCTTTAAGGGCAGTGAGATTTGTCTCTATTTCTAGATTCCTTCAGGTGCAGGGGTGGTGGGGGGTATTATCAGAGGTGGGAGGGCTGTGGTGGGGGTCGATCAGTATTATAGTTGCCCAGGAGTTAGAAGTGGTCTTAATTCTTTTAACTCTTCTTGGGTAACTATTCTGCTAAGAGAGTAGGAACCATCCAAAGTCTGCAATTAAAATTGGTTGGTTCCCAGTGAAGGGATGGTTCCCAGTGAAGGGATGTTGCCCATCGGAATTTTGAACTTCCCAGGCAATTTTTACATGGGGACATCTGGGGGTCCCCCAGTGCATCTTCTGGGGTACCTCCCAGGTACGACCACCATAAACGAAAAGTTCTGGGCCATTTGCTCTAACAACCGTCAGCACTGACAGCCTCACCATTATCACTACTGCAAAATCTGGGCTGTTGTACCCTTTTACGTCTGGAATCTGGTTCAAAGCAGTCCAGACTGATGGGATGAAAATCTGTTGGCCGTTGCAGTCCTAGTCAAATGAGTTAAATCTCAAACCATCTTCTGGGGACAGGTATAGTTGACAACACAACATTATTTGCAATTTGACAGATGACGCACATGATGAAAAATGATTAAATTGTTGTTATTGTTGTAGAGAGTACACTTCAGAGGTCGATGTTGAGGCCTATCTGTGGGTAGAGTGACGGGGGATATTACTGAGCATCTGAAAAGTTTGGAAACAAATAACCTGTGCGATCTCTGATGTGGTGACCCATCATGATGTTTACCAGCAAATAGCTGAGGTATTGGCTTTACAATGCTATTGATAAAAGGATTTCTAAATTCACTTGCAACCATACCTGATGCTTACACTGGATACAATGTTATTTCTTTTTTGCTGCAGGCTCTTTTGTTACATTTGCACTGATTGCTCAATCATGCACACAGCTCAGAAATGGTCATGCTGTGAAAAGACTCTAGAAAACTGCATCAGTTGGACTGCCACAACTGAACTATTGTCAATCACTGCCAAAAACAGCAATAAATTATTTAGATTTCCTCAATTATAAGTTGTTCACCAGAATATGGAGAAGCATCGTCCTGTGACTAGGCAATTCATTTGACAGCAACATGATCATTTAGGCCTTGGAAAATGCTCTATTTTCCCATTTTACTGCATTTAAAGAATTGTGTCTCTAGCTTAGGGGCCTTACAACTGGCAGAGTTGACAGATGTACACATTATTACTGATCAATTTATCACTTTGATCTATTTCTTGTTAATTTCCAATTCAGTACTTTCCCCTTCCACAGTACCAAGATAAGGTGCATTTACACAGGAGCACATTACTCTTTCATATCAATTGTGGCTGTTGTCCCCAGGGTTAGAAATTGATATGCATTGCACCTGTAATTCTGGCATAAAACAGGCAAATAAACTTGTGTAAAACAGACGCAATGCAGACCGCTTTAACAGTCTGTTGCACCTGTTTTAAGGGCCCAACATGGAGGGCAATGCACAGAGAGCATTGGTCCCACCGCTAAACTCATTTTTTGTTAAGACCCCTCAGATCTGTGCCTAAAACAAGCTTTAGAGCCTTTGAATATGTCAACTCGTGCCCCTTGCTGAAATTATTCAGTGATGAGCATAGTGAGTGTCAGCCCTTCAACCTGCTCAGGTTTCTCCTGTAGACTTGTGCCCATCAACTAAAGGTAAGTATTTAACTATTCAAAACTATCTTCCTGCAGAGCCAGGAGTAGCAGGGTGTGCTCTCCCGATTCCACAGACTTTATCTTGTGGCCCACTCCACCCTGCTCATAGCTAGCTCCAACCTCCACTTCAGGACTAAGCTGAGGGCAAGCTGCTTGTAGAGGAGCAAACAATGCCAACGTCTTGCATTGAATATGTTGCTGAGGCCCAAGGTTATTAGTATCCTTGACAATCCCCAAAGCACATGGTCACAGTCTGTCTGGCGTCTCAGCACCTAATGACCGCCCTCCATGTTGGACCCTTAAAACAGGTGCAACAGAATCCAATTTCTAGACCAGGATCTCACTGATGTTTGTGAGGCCTGGTTGCTGTACTTCACTGGCTATTAAAACACTTTGAGTTGAGTCTGAAGTTTTAAAAATTGCTGCAATAAATGTAAGTTCTTTGTTTCGCTTCTTTTCTCACTGATCCAGTATATATCAGGATGTGATTGCACTGGAGAGGGTGCAGAGGAGGCTCACCAGGATGTTGCCTGGACTGCAGCATTTCAGCTATGAAGAGACGCTGGAGAGACTAGGGTTGTTTTCCTTAGAGCAGAGAAGGCCGAGGGGGCCCTGATAGAGGTACACAAAATTATGAGGGGCAGAGATGGGGCAGATAGGAAGAATTTTTTTCCCCTTAGCAGAAGTGTCAATAACCAGAAAGCATTGATTTAAGGTAAGGGGCAGGAGGTTTGGAGGGGATTTGAAGAAAATTTTTTTCACCCAGAGGGTGGTTGGAATCTGGGACTCACTGGCTGAGGGGTCGGGAGAGGCAGGAACCCTCACAAAATTTAAGAAGTATTTAGATGAGCACTTGAAATGCCGTAGCATATATGGGCCAAGTGCTGGAAAATGGGATTAGAATATAGGTGCTTGATGGCCGGCACAGACATGATGGGCCGAAGTGCCTGTTTCTGTGCTGTATAACTCTATGACTCTATATCATGGCCAGGCTGTGATTCTAAGTCACCATGTACATACAAGCTCCTTCATATTGATCATGAGTACATCTTCACCATTGAAATATCTACAAATCACGGCTAGCACAGCAATAATAATCTGCATTTCATTTACTATTGATGAAATCTTGCAGCTATGAAATATATTTTTGGGTGATACAATTAAATATTAATAAATTCAAGACAGATGACTTGCCTTTTGCTCCTGAATATATGATTTTTCAGTTTATTTGACCCATATTCTTGTGAAAGGTAGTTTTTGAACCTTTCAAAGGTACACTGCACAGTGTGCACAGTTTCCTGTAAATCACATGTTTGTGAGTATTTATATTTTAAGATATTCTAAACTCAATTGTTGTGTGCTGGTTTGTTTGGCTTTATTACAAAGGTATGTTGCTGCTCGGTTTTAATTATACCATACATCTAGGAGGTGCCTAAGGGTAAATCAAATTATTCAAAAACCCATTAAAAATAACCTATGAATATATCTCAGTAATGGCATCTGCCATTAATTTTACTGTGCACTCCATATATCAATTCAAGAATAGCTTGGGCATTCAGCCATAGTTGACAACAGTCTAAAATTTGCATCAAAATGAATAATCAGAAGTAGCACCTGTGGAAGTGGAATTCAACTTTGGTAGGGGTGCAATACAGGCAGGAGCAGATCAACCACCCATTGTACACCCTAGCCAACTTTCCTTTCCGTGGGTAGTATAGGTCAAGAGGCAACTATTTAGAGTCCTACTTGATTTCAATGGCGAGAATAATCAGGTGGGCTGTGTATTGGTGGCCAGTCCTTTCCCACCCATTTTGCACCCCTGCTTGCAGTTAAATTTCATCCCCTGGATCTCTTTTTCAAAACGGTAAATATTAATATCATGAACTTCCTCACAGGTTAAGATAAATATCGCCATGATAAAGCAAAGGGAATTCCTAATGAACATTGTTGCAGTTTACTTGAAAGAGCTACTGTCATCCTGCTAGGAAGGGCATGGAGGACAGCATTATTTTTGGAATCATAGAATGGTGGAGGCATTTACCCTAAGAAGTGACATTACCCAACACTGACGGAAAAGCTGAGAATCTTTTCATGAATATTCAGAGTGGTTTTATTCATTGGTAAGGCAGATGGGCAATTGAGATGTCCTGGAGCTGATCTTCTGACATTTAAATCACAGGCAGCAAGGGCATTGTTGGGGTCTTTCTTAGTGTATGCCTGCTGCGTCTTGATGACATCATTGGGACTGAACTGCAATTTTTACTCAGAAGCCTGAATAGAAACAATGGCGAGTTTACCCCTATAAGGTAAGAAAGTACAATTAAGTTTATTTCCCTGTGGGGCTATGCAGGAAGATTAGACATGCTCCTGCAAGTCCCACAAGAAAATTGTCAACATATATGACCCTTGCCACTAACCCCTGTGCCCTCCCACCCCCATCACCCCGCTTCATGCCCCAACTCTCCCACCAGTGGGTAGACCAGGCAGCAGATTCTGTAGACTTACTTCCTTTTGGTGGATGTTGGTGGACAGCCTCTGGGCCATGCACATTTGTGCCACTTCAAGAAGATGGGAAGTCAACCAGTGGCACTGAATTGAAAGCATGGAATAAAAATACCCTGGGCCTCAGTTTTGCTCTAGCTGGAAAACTAACCCACCAAAAACTGCCCCATTGTTAAAATCGGGAAACATTATTTCGCAAGTTTGAGCAGGACAGGTTTCAAAGAAAATGCTTCACAGCAAACTAATTGTACGCTGCCATGTTGGATACTGCTAAATTGCAGCCAAGTACACACAATGGGAACTGAGATCTCATCATTAGCTTCAAGGTTTATTTATTATTTCCATTTCAGTTTTAATCATATTACTTTTGAATTATTTCCTTGCACCTTTCACAGATATCAGTTTTTCATATGTTCCATTTTCGAGTTAAGAGGAAAGGCCAGTGCCTGTTTCTGGACATGAGGTGAATTACCCTTTGAGCTTCCCTTCTTCACGCTGCTAAACTCAATTACTTTACACCTGAGGCCTACCCTAATAACTCAGTCGAGTCTGGAATCTCACTGCATGAGACATCACAGCTGCAAAGCCATTCCTCAGCTCAAGCTGTTTGGCATGCCAAGTTGCTATGCAATCAGATTGCCGAGATCCAGAATCCCCCTATTTATGGCTGTATTTCTTGAGGAAGGCAGAAGGGGTGTTTCAAATCTAAACTGTTATGAGCTGCACAAATTCAGAAACACTAAATAAACTTGAAAATCAATCCAATTTGGATCAATTGGAATTCAGAACTAATGATCTAGCTCAACTCGCGTGAGTAGGGTCTATGAATCCAATGAAAATTCTCATTTGCTGGTCAGGGCAGGAATGTTCTGTAGATAAACAGAGTAATAGCAATTGATAGAATCAAGCTGACAGCCTGAAATTGCATTGCAATTGCATTGCATTATATAAAAAAAAGACATAGGTGTAGATTTTAAACTTACTGCCCGGGTGTAAAACTAACATTGTGGATCAGCTATTTTTTTTATTGAAAGCGCCTGATTTTTCATTTCTTTTGCTGTTAATGGAAATGAAAATTGGATGGTTTCTATAACGACCAGTCAATCAATCCACAGTGCCAGTTTTACGCCTGGGTGGCAGACTGAAAATCTATCCCATAGATTTAAAGTACAATCCCCATAGTTACATTTTAGCATGACTCCAACACCTTTAGACTATTTTCCTTTGCACAAATGCATGGTTTTCTGCTATCTTTAAAATGGCAATATGGTAAGTCAGAATGGATAAATTAGTGGCTTGCAAACCAGAACTTATTCCTTCGAATTCTTCGTTAATCAAAGTAATTTAAGCCTTAATAACATAATTGATCCCCTGTGATCCATATTGTTCAGGACTCACAAGGAAAACTGACTGCAACTGTCATAACCTTTTGATCCCGGGGTTGGGGGTGGAGTTGAGGTGTTGGGGGGGTATTCGGGTCCGGTTGGGGGGGTAATTGAGGGGAAGGATGGTGTCAGTTTTGGAGTTACCCAGGTGTTAGACCAGGTTTTAAACTTTTTAAGATTTCCTGGGTAACTATCAAGGTAAGTCCCATGGATTTGTCTGACTCTAGCTCAGAGTTGGAGATATTTGCGGAGTACTCAGCAACAGGGGAATTGCCCATCAGAAGTTTAAACTTCCCAGGAAATTTCCACGTTGCTTTCCATGTCAGGACTTTCATAGGGCCCTGATGCACATCTTCCATCATATGCCTAGCTTCCGACAATCTGAAGACAGGAAAATTTGGGCCAATATACCACACTGAAGTAATGTACGGACCACCGTTTTCCATCTTAAACATTTTACATATCATCAGTTTATTCAACCTTATAAAATCTAGTATTTGTAATACTCAATAGTGCACAGTCAATTTGTGTGTATAATACATCCACCATGAACAGCTGTCCTATTTAACCAATTTGACGGTGAAAAGGTTACAGATATAGGGCAGAATTTTCTGCTCCCACTAGCAGTAGGAATTGTGGAGGGTGGATGCACTTGATTTTGGCAGGAGGCGGAAATTCTGTCCTCCATTGGTGGGATAAACTGTGTGAATATTGTTTTCTTGACTTTCAAGATAGGTTAAAGGCAAGTCGAGTATCCCGATAAACAATGTCAGGAACCCTGTCTGCATTCATTAGCATTCTAATTAAAAGTCTACTTCGAGGAATTAAAGTCACCCTCCAAATTAAGTTCCCTGCCAGAGAAAATTTAGAACGTTCAATTTTATGACTGTATATAAGTGGCTTGTACCTGGCGCCCTCCACCTCTTCCACAACTTTGAGGTCCATAGATATTGCTCTCTCCTTCTTGAGGACCTTGCATAACTTCACTGGTGAGCTGTTAGCAACTGCTGCACCAAGGCTGGCCAAGAGAGGCAGGTGAAGGCTGGAATGGGGGTGGGGGAGGGGGTGTTGAAGAGTAGGGTGGAAAGGTGGGGCGAAAGCTGGACGGGGTAGATAGGCTTACAGGCGAAAGGGGGTAATGTCCAGAGGTGTGGGGTGAGGGGTGGGTGGGGGGTGGTTTGGGGTTGTCTGGGATGTGGGTGAGGGGAATATCCGAGAGTGGGGGCATCTTAGAGGACAGTGTCAGTGGTGTCGATGGTGGGTCCTGGGGGTAGAGCTCAGGGTACTGGAGATAGGAGAGAACAGTCACAGTCAGAGGGGGAAGTGGGATGCTGTAGAGTGGTAGGTCAAGGGTGAGAGCCTGGCAGATAAAGGTCTCCTCGGGTGGATCACGGAGGGGTACAAGACAGGTGGGTTGGATAATGGGAGGCGGCAGGGTCAGGGTGGGCATGGGGATGGTAACAGGTGTCAGCTCTGAGGGGAGGAAAGACAAGTGGAGGTGCATCATGAAACCACCCAGGGTAACGGGGCTCAAGGGTGACAGAGGGGAGAAGCACTATGATATTGGGTGGGTCTATGGCGATGGGTGAAATTGGTGGGTGACTGGGGGAGAAGGTGGTGGAGCGAGTTCAAAAGATGATGCGCACCATTTTTCTAAACTGACCTTGACCACGCAGTTAGCCAGCCAGTGAGATCCCTCAAGGTTGGAGAAGGGCCCTTTTGGATGAGTGGAGTTCAAGGGACACCCTAATAACTGTGCGGCAACTGAATGTCCAAGATGTTCGGTTGTGTTTTCCTCTCTATGGTGAAACTCACATTCCAGCATTATTCCCGACTCATGGGTCTAATAACATTGGGATCCGAGCAAGGTCTGGATCTGGCATTCATTCTGTGCCATTTACCATCAGCTGCAGTCGAAGACAAGTATGAAGGGAGGGAGGGAGGGGGAATTCCTCCAAGGGGCATGGCTGGTGGAGGGCAGCCATCTCGCGAGTCCATCCTATTATGTGAATGGCCATGGCTGAGAAGGAATCATGCGGTTTGTCTTTCTGTGCTGCCAAGTCTATAGAGTTTTGAGACAAGTGGAAAAGTGTACACAAGAGGCTTCTTGCATATGGTTCTCATCAGCCTAGTCAAAGAGCAATGTCTCCATACTCATTCACAAGAACACAAGAGCACAAAAAATAGGAGCACGAGTAGACCATATGGCCCATCAAGCCTGCTCCACCATTCAATACAATCATAGCTGATCTTGGGCTTCAACTCCATTTTTCTGCCTGGTCCCCATATCCTTTAATTCCCTGAGAGACCAAAAATCTGACTACCTCAGCCTTAAATGTATTCAACAATGGAGCATTTCAAAGATTCACAAACCTTTGAGTAAAGTAACTTCTCCCCATCTCAGTCCTAAATGACTGGCCCCTTATCCTGAGACTGTGCCCCCATGTTTTTAGGTCCCCCAGTCAGTGAAAATAGTCTCTCAGCATCCACCCTATCAAGCCCCTTCAGAATTTTGTAGGTTTCACCTCTCATTCTTCTAAATTCCAAGGAATATAAGCCCAATTTACTTAGCCTCTCATCACAGGACAAATCCCTCATTCCAGGGAGCAATTTAGTGAGCCTTTGCTTTACCACATCACAGAATCACAGAATCTCACAGTGCAGAAGAGGCCCTTCGGCCCATTGAGTCTGCACCGACACGTGAGAAACACCTGACCTACCTACCTAATCCCATTTACCAGCACTTCGCCCATAGTCTTGAATGTTATGACGTGCCAAGTTCTCATCCAGGTACTTTTTAAAGGATGTGAGGCAACCCGCCTCCACCACCCTGCCAGGCAGTGCATTCCAGACCGTCACCACCCTCTGGGTAAAAAAGTTTTTCCTCACATACCCCCTAAACTTCCTGCCCCTCACCTTGAACTTGTGTCCCCTCGTGACTGACCCTTCAACTAAGGGGAACAGCTGCTCCCTATCCACCCTGTCCATGCCCCTCATAATCTTGTACACATCGATCAGGTCGCCCCTCAGTCTTCTCTGCTCCAATGAAAACAACCCAAGTCTATCCAACCTCTCTTCATAACTTAAATGTTTCATCCCAGGCAACATCCTGATGAATCTTCTCTGCACCCCTCCAATGCAATCACATCCTCCCTATAATGTGGCGACCAGAATTGCACACAGTACTCCAGCTATGGCCTTACCAAGGTTCTATACAACTCCAATATGACCTTCTTACTTTTGTAATCTATGCCTCGATTGATAAAGGCAAGTGTCCCATATGCCTTTTTCACCACTCCACTAACATGCCCCTCTGCCTTCAGAGATCTATGGACACACACATCAAGGTCCTTTTGTTCCTCAGAACTTCCTAGTGACATGCCGTTCATTGAATATTTCCTTGTCAAATTACTCCTTCCAAAGTGTATCACCTCACACTTTTCAGGGTTAAATTCCATCTGCCACTTATCTGCCCATTTGACCACCCCATCTATATCTTCCTGTAGCCCAAGACACTCAACCTCACTGTTAACCACCCGGCCAATCTTTGTGTCATCTGCAAACTTACTAATCCTACCCCACACATAGTCATCTATGTCGTTTATATAAATGACAAATAATAGGGGACTGAGCACAGATCCCTGTGGTACGCCACTGGACACTGGCTTCCAGTTACTACATCCAATGAAGGTATATATTTTCTTAAATCTGGAGACCAAAACTGTGCACAGTATTTTAGATGTGGTCTCACTAAAACCCTGCACAACCGCAGCAACACATATTTATCCTTTTACTCCAATCCCCTTGCAATAAAGGCCAACATGCCTTTTGCCTTCCTAATTGCCTGCTGCATCTGCATGCTAACTTTCTGCATTCTTTGTACTTGCACACCTCAGTCTCTTTGAACGTCAACACTTACACTTTTTAAAAACTATTCTGCTTTTTTATTCTTACGACCAAAGTGAATAATTCCCTACATTATACTCCATCTGCCATCTTGTTGCCCACTCACTTAACCTGTCTATATCGCTTTGCAGCCTCTCTGTGTCCTCCTCATCTCGCCTGCCTTGCTATCATCAGCAAACTTTAATACAATGCTCTGTCTCTTCATCTAAGTCATTAATGTAGACTGTGAATAGCTGAGGCCTCAGTACCGATCCTTGCAGCACTCCAGTATTCACAGCCTGCCAACTTAAAAAAGTCACATTTATGCCTACTCTCTGCTTTCCATCTGCATCTGTTAACAAATCCTCTATTCATGTATGAATGGGAGGAACATCCATCTCTGGTCCTCCAGGATTTCCTTTACCTGGAAAGGGTGGAGTGGTGATGCCATGTCTAGACAGAGGCCAGGCAAAGGGCTCAGCACTGGCCTGCTGGCTTTGACACATAGAAACATAGAAACTAGAAGGCAGGAGTAGGCCATTCGGCTCTTTGGGCCTGCTCCACCATTCATTATGATCATGGCTGATCATCCAACTCAATAGCCTGCTCCCGCTTTCTCCCATACCCTTTGATCCCTTTCGCCCAAGAACCATATCTAACTCCTTCTTGAAAACATACAATGTTTTGGTCTCAACTACTTTCTGTGGCAACGAATCCCATAGGCTCACCACTCTCTGGGTGAAGAAATTTCTCCTCATCTCAGTCCTAAATGATCTACCCCATATTCTCAGTCTGTGACCCCTGGTTCTGGACTCTCCCACCATTGGGAACATCCTTCCTGCATCTATCCTGTATAGTCCTGTTAGAATTTTATATGTTTCTATGAGATCTCCCCTCATTCTTCTGGACTCCAGCGAATATAATCGTAATTGACTTAATCTTTCCTTATATGTCAGTCCCGCCATCCCAGGAATCAGTCGGGTAAACCTTCGCTGCACTCCCTCTATAGCAAGTACATCCTTCCTCAGATAAGGAGACCAAAACTGCACACAATATTCCAGGTGTGGTCTCACCAAGGCCCTGTACAATTTCAGCAAGACATCCCTGTTCCTGTACTCAAATTCTCTGGCTATGAAGGCCAACATACCATTTGCTTTCTTTACCGCCTGCTGCACCTGCATGCTTACCTTCAGCGACTAGTGTACAAGAACATCCAGGTCTCGTTGCACATTCCCCTCTCTCAATTTATAGCCTTTCAGATAATAATCTGCCTTCCTGTTTTTGCCACCAAAATGGATAACCTCACATTTATCCACATTATACTGCATCTGCCAAGCATTTGCCCACTCACTCAGCTTGTCCAAATCACACTGAAGCATCTCTGCATTCTCCTCACAGCTCACCCTCTTACCCAGCTTTGTGTCATCTGCAAAGTTGGGGATATTACATTTAATTCCCTCATCTAAATCATTGATATATATTATGAATAACTGGGGTCCCAGCACCGATCCCTGCGGTACCCCACTAGTCACTGCCTGCCATTCGGAAAAAGACCTGTTTATTCCTATTCTTTGTTTTCCGTCTGCCAACCAGTTTTCTATCCATCTCAATATATTACCCCCAATTCCATGCGCTTTAATTTTACACGCCAATCTCTTATGTGGGACTTTGTCGAAAGCCTTCTGAAAGTCCAAATAAACCACTTCCACTGGCTCTCCCTCATCAACTCTACTAGTTACATCCTTGAAAAATTCCAATAGATTTGTCAAGCATGATTTCCCTTTCATAAATCCATGCTGACTCTGTCTGATTCTGCCACTGTTTTCCAAGTGCTCGGGTATTAAATCTTTTATAATGGACTCTCGAATTTTCCCCACTACCGACGTCAGGCTGACTGGTCTATAATTCCCTGTTTTCTCTTGAGATGGAGGGGAACCTGTAAAGGACATGCCCACTAAATGTATCACTTCAATTCCTTCACACATCCACTGAGCTGCTGATTATGCAGGCTGAAGGCAACCTTGCCTTGGTAATAGTTCTCATCCAGATGAGGAGAAGGAGGGCTCGTCACCGGTTGGTACAGGCCCAGGAGGAGCAAGGGCCTGAGCAGCAAAAGGCAGCAGAACCTTTATTAGGTCAAGAGGCTGGTGAAAATGGACCACTGCAACGGCGAGTATTGGCCTGACCATGGGTATCAGTGGTGGTGCTGTCATCTAAAAATGAGTAAGAGGCAATGCCTCTCACCCTCGTACCTTCTGGGATGTGTTTGCTCACATCAGTCAGTACGAGCTGCGGCCACAAGGACTCTGGAGAAGTGGTGTGGAGCTTCTGGCCTGCAATGAGTGAATGTCTGCCCAGGTGCTGTTTAAATATGATATCGGGATCTTCGACTCCATGAGGTAACAGCGTAGTGAGCGACTTCCTGCCTGTCCCACCACGAAATTTGCCGAGATTCTCATGGATACATAATTAATGAGCTCAAAAGCAAAAGATCGTGTGTGTTCATCCCACCCGCCGCACAGTGGGAATCACGTCAATTTTCCCACCCGTTACTTGGCTCACAGCCTCCACAATGGAAAATACAATCCAGCATCTGTTATGGCATGACAGCTTCTCTGACATTTATAATGGTCATGAGCATCTCCAAGGGATTGTAATCATTCTTAATGGTTAAACATGCAGAAAGTTTACATTTTAAAGAAAAAAATACTCATACATACTTAATTAGACAATGTTTAGGCTACTTTATTTAACAAAACTTTCAATCAAAAGGATGCATTTGCCTCATACAATATCTCATCCTACAATTAACTTCACCCTGTAGTGTCCTCTAAATAAAGCAAAATGCAATAAACAGGAAGAAACGCCTGTGGGTGGAACTGTTTAAGTCACCATCCTGAAAACACGCGTAAGTAATGAAATACTGATGTATGTGGAATCTTGTGATCAGGCTCAGTTTTTCAAGATTTACTCAGGATCTTGCGATGTCCCTTATGGGCAGAATTTTGAGTTCGGCAGGCGGGCGCGGTCAGTGGGGCCGGGGGATGGCGAGGCAATGGGCCGCCGCCAGCGATCGGCCCCCAACCGCGATTTCACGCTGGCGGGTCAATTAAGGCCCACCCAGCACGAAGTGCGGCTCCACACTGGTTGGGAAGGGCCGAGCGGGGGCAGGGGCCTGTCGGCCGTCAGGTCCAATGGCGACCCGGCAGCCGGTTTAAAAATGGCCCAGGCAGCCCCTGGAAGCTGCAGCGAAGAAGACATCGTCAGTGTTGTCAACGGGGAATTATGGCTCCCAGTGCGGCTGCAGACGTCAGGTGGGATGGCAGGTCGGGTGGGCACTTGGCGCCACCCCCCGGTTTTCTGATGAGTGCCTCGCAGTCCTCCTGGAGGAGGTGGCTGCCAAGAAGGACACCCTTGTCCCCAGGGATGGAAGGAGGTGGCCACCTCACCTTACAAAAAGAGCTTGGGAGGAGGTGGCAGCGCTGGTCAGCAGCCAAGATGTTGTGTGCCGCAAAAAGCTTAATGACTTGCTGTGTTCAGGAAGGGTGAGTATCGTGTTGGCATGGATCGGTGTGTTGAAGTGTTAAGGGCTGGCTGTCTTCCTGTGGAGGTCAGGGGTGTTAGAGTCTGCGTGCCAACCGTTAATGACACCGGAGCTGGCCAAGGGGGTGAGCCCTGGCTGCTTGGATTGAGTGCCTTGCGGCTCGAGGGCCACGACTCAGATGTGTCCTGCAAGGTGCTCCTCTGGTGGAGTTGGCCAGGCTGCAATGATGCTGCAGGTAGAGAGCAGACTAATCAATGCTTCTTTCAGGAGAAGATGGCCCATAACAACTTTGAAAGGTCGTGGACCGGCAGAAGCCCCCAAAAACCTCCTAATCCTTACGAGGTACGAGCAGGATGTCCTGGAGATGGAGAGCTGGCACACACCTTGGTCAACCGGCTGCAGAGAGGCTGGGGTGTCAGATGAAGATAAGAGTGCAGTGCACAGAGGTGAGAGTTTCGGACGGTTCAAACATTCTTATGTAGTCTCATCATCGATGGGAGGCTCAAAACTGGATTCCCCATTGATTATTGAAAGATGATGGCACCTTGATGCAGATCTCCATGGTCTCACGAGGGTGCCGGGCACGCACAATGACAGTCTGATGACTTAAACTAATGACATGTCATTGTTCTCCCTTAGGTTTGCCATCATGCATCCAGTCCCCACTCAGGACCCCGAAGAGCCACCCCTGATGCCAGAGGACACCCAGTCTCCAGATGCGCCTGTGTCACACCCACTCTCTGAACCAGGCCCCAGAGCAGATACCAGCACCTTGGTGGGCGTGAGATCTTCGGTGAGGGCACAGCAGTGAGGGCACTTCACACTTGCTTGAGGTGCAGGCGGAGGCAGAGAGTGTCCAGGGTGCTGCCAGTTGGAGGGCTACTGGAGACCAGGACAATGCTCAGTCGAAGGCTGATAATGGGCCTCTGGAGTTGTCCATTCGGCAGCAGATGTTGGATGTCCAGTGGGATGCACGGGAGGATCTGGTGGATGAGGGTATGTGCGTCATTGAGTTAGCTGCATCGCCGTCTGTAAACCCTGGCAGCAGGATAGTGGCATCTTCTGCAGCCTCTGATGCCTTGGGCTGGCTGCTGGCCCTGTGCCCCTTGTGCCTGCGCCTCTCCTCACACAGGTCCGTCCCCTGCAAGCTGTACTGTGACACCTGGCCTCCTCTCCCTTCTGTCCCTCTCTTCCTCCTCAGAGGAGGTGCCTTTAGCAGAGAACACAATCCCCATTACCAGGGTAGGGGAAGGCTGTCTGATACTTGGAAGAGTCCACACAGTCTGAATCCTCCGGAGTCCTTGGAGACACCAAGGAGAACTGAAATGAATCCTGGAAATGCTAACAATGAAGCCCCGAACAGAGATGAAGCTGCCAAGTACCAATAAGTCACCAGCAGCAAACTATCGGCCAAACTCTTCACAAGTCACTCTGGCAATGCTGCTGACTCGTTTTATCCCGCCTGTGGCTGAGGTTTTGCAAATTGTCGGCTGGCCGCCTGCCCATTTTGCCTGTGCGATGAGCGTGAAATTGCACTGTAAAATCAGCATTAGTTGCCTTTTTAATGGCCTTAGCTGGTCTCTTAATTAATGGTAGGCATGGCTCTGACTCCCGCTTGCGCCCGCCGACCGAAATATCGCGCGAATGCTCAATGACGTCGGGACGCTTATCCGACATCATCATGTACTATTTTACACTTGAGCAGGTCGGGCGTGTGCCTGCCGCTCAGCGAAAAATTCTGCCCTTTTTTTTTGCTACATGCTGGTTTTACAGTGCAAAGTCAGCTGACTGGTCCTTAAATATTTACTTACTTCGTAGACTTTGTAACATTTTTAACACAGTCTATTGTCCATAGAGATTAGATGGTTTTAGCATTCTTCTTACTCTTGAAATATCAATACTCGTACACATCAAACTTCATCTTGCCTAAGGCAACAGGTAGTTTCCTGTCCCTTTCACATTCCCATTATATTTTGTAATAGGAGAATAAGGTTGGTTGTGTTCCATTACTGTCTCTACCATCATAGATTAAATAAATTAAAATGCCATCATCATAATCAGTAAGTAGAGTATTATTTGAACAGCAATAAGACTGTTATGTTTCCTAAACCACTTAAGATCCATTCCCATTACTTTAAAGTTCAAAGGAGATCTGATTTATTGGCTCTGCTTGTCAGGAATTTGTCAAGAAAATGACATATGCCGATAGCAATCACACTAGTATCACACTTCAATTAAGGTAATGAGCAAATGGATAATGATCTCATTGGAAACAAGATTAGAGAAGCTCTCAATGTCACTTTTGCTGTGAACAGATATGCATAATTTACAACAAACAAATTGTGATCCAAGAACTAAATTATATAAAATAAACTATTAAATGAAGTGTTTTCATTAATTAATAAGGAATCCTATGAACAAATACCTATGATAGATTTGAAAAACAGTTTGAGAAATTACAGTCATTTTTGACCAAAAATATGTATCTTAATCTAATCTAACAACCATATCATTAAATTGTGTTTATGCCTTTCATTGATGAATTATGTTGCCTCAACATGTTGCATCAGATGCCAATTCATACCGATTTACTGTCTTTGTGCAATAGTTTCTTTCCTCTAAGTAGTTAGGTGGTTACCATCAACCAGCACAACAATTTTGCTTTGAGATATTAGTAAGCAGTCAAAAGTCTTTTGTTCTACTGCCCTCTATTGTCATTCATAAAAATCAGTTCTCCTCTGTTTGCAGAAAAACAATGGAAATGGAAAGCAGATTCTCACCACCTTAATCTCTGCTGCAACAATGAGTCAATTTTTGGGTTTGAAGCCCAACCCGCTACAGCGCACCCAAAGCTCTTTACCAGAGCAAGCCAAATGGCATCTCTCCTCTGGACTCACCAGTCAGTTAGGAAGGGAGGGTAGGGTGACGTGTCCATCCTGTCAAAGGACGAGGCAGGCACCTTGGTGGCCATTGACAATGCATGCCCACCTGCTCCACAGGGAAGGAGTTCTTGTTCCAGGAGGCTACAGATGATATCAGTGACCTGCCATGAAAGCCCAAGCTTCCTGAGGCACTGGTGCTCAAACATGTTGAGAGAGCAATTACTAAATGAGTAACTAATCAACTAATAAAATCAGTAAATAAGGTTGGATAGACATGGCTAGACAGGTGGTGTGCCTTAACTGTAACATGTCAGAGTTTGTGGAGAGCGTTGCAATCCTGGACTGTCATATCTGTGATCAATGCTTGCAGCTCAAGCAACTTGGGCTGAGAGTTGCTGAGCTCACGTGTGGGTTACAGACATTACAGGGTGTCATGGGGGTGGTGGATACAGTCACCTGGAAATTTTGCTCCAGGCAGCAGTCATACCCCTTCAGCTATGTAGAACTTTGGGGTTGGTCAATGGTCAGGAACAGGGGGGCGTGACTGTCAGTCATGCAGTTATGGGAATCCAGGATGCAGTGATGGAGGAGCCTTAGTCTTTGACTTTGACCAATAGGTACAAGGTACTTGCTACCTGTGGGGATGAGAATAAGGACTGGAGGGTGGACGGGCAAAGTGACCATGGCACCATGGCGCAGGAGCCATTCAATTGGGGAAGGTGAAAAGGAATGTGGTTGGGGAAAGTATAGCCAGGGGGATAGATGCTGTTATCTGCAGCTATAAGCAGGAATTCCAAAGGTTGTGTTGCCTATCTAGGGCCAGGTTTAAAGATATCTCCTTATGGCTGGAGATGAACTTAGAGAGGGAGGAGGTAGAGCAAGTTGTCATGGGTTCATGTAAGAGCCAAAAGCATAGGTAGAACTAGGAATGATATTCTGCTGGAAGAATATGAAGATTTAGGGTCCAAATTAAAACACAGAGCCTCAAAGGTATTACTCTCTCGATTGTTACCCGAGCCACATGCCAATTAGTTTAGGGGAAAACAGATTAGAGAAGTAAACACATGGCTTAATGTGTGGTGTGGGAAGAAGGGATTTTAATTCATGGGCCACCGGAACCAATATTGGGGAAATAAGGGAAGTTTTACATTGGCATGGGCACCACTTAAACCAGGCTAGGATCAGTGTCCCAGTAAATCGTACAATTAGGGCTGTGGATAGAGGTTTTAACTAAAAGGGCTGGGGGAGAGCAGAAGGGGTCAGGTGAAAGGAGACTTAAAAATCTATGAGAAAAGTTGAGGCAATGGAAGAAAAGAGCAATTTTGATAATGACAAGTGGAGTGAGACTGGTTAGGACAACGAGTTAACAGTAATAGCATATCAGAGAATAAGGTTCATGCAAAGAAGCATTGTAAAAAAAATGAAAGACTATCTACATGTATGAAAGCATTCTTAGCAAGATAGATCAACTAACGCCGCAAATAGAGTGAAATGATTCAGGTCGAATTTCCATTACAGAGATATGTTTATAAGGTGACCAAGGAAAATAAATATTCGGGTACACAACATTCTGAAAGGACAGATGAAGTGGAAATAGAATAGGAGTAGCCCTGATAATAATGGATGACATAAAGGCAGTACTAAGAAAGGATCTTGGCTCGGAAGGTGGGGATTAGGAATAATAAAGGTCAGAAAGCATTGGTAGAAATAATTTCCAGTCCCCCCAAACAGTAGTTATGACATTGGACAATTCATTAAGCTAGAAATAATTGGAGCTGGTAAAACAATTAATGGGATAATCAATGTGGACTTTAATCTACCTATAGATTGGATCAATCAAGTGGGCAAAGGTAAACTGAAAGATGAGTTTGTTGAATACTTTTATGATAGTATTCTAGAATTGTATGGGGAGATGGTGTGGTAATGTCACTGGACTAGTAATCCAGAGGTCCAGACTAATGCTTTGAGGACATGGAATTTAAATTCATTTAATAAACCTGGAATATAAAGCTAGTCTCAGCAATGGTGACCATGATGATTATCACTAATTGCTATGAAAACCCATCTGGTTCATCATGTCCTTTTAGGGAAGGAGACCTGCCATCCATACTCAGACTGGCCTGCATGTGACTCCAGGCCCATGCCAATGTAGTTGACTTTTAACCGATCTCTAAAATGGCCTAGCAAGACATTCAGTTAAAGGACAATTAGAGATGAGCAACCAACACTCATATCCTATGAATTTTTTTTTTAAGTGGAACCACCTAGGGACAAAGTTATCTTAATGAGACCAGGGTTAATTAGTAATCTCATCGTAAAGGATCCTCTGGGAAAATATGATCATACTAAAATTGAATTCCACAATGAGTTTGAGAGTGACATACTCCAGTCCAAAAGAACATCTTAAACTTAAACAAAGCCAATTATAAAGGTGTGAGAGGAGAGCTGTGTAAGAATGATTGGGTAAATAGACTATTTCTGCAGCTCCCTCTTTTAGAACCCTAGGATGTAGGCCATCAGATCCTGGCTCTTAGTCCCTGGGTAAATAGACTAAAACATAGAGTAAATAAATATGTAAAGGAATTATTCACAATGTTCAACATAATTATATTCTATTAAAAAATAGAAATGCGGAAAGAAACATCCACCCATGACTTACTTAAGTAAGTTAAGGGTGGCATTAGATTAAAAGAAGAGAGTAATACTGTTGCAAAGAATACTCATAAGCTTGAGGATTAGAAGAATTTTAGAAACCAGTAATGGGCAACCAAGAAGTTAATAAAAAGGGAAAAAAATAGAATATGAAAGTAAACCATCCAGGAATATAAAAATGGATTGTAAGAGGTTTTGTAAGTATAGAGTAACTAAAGTAAATATTGGTTCCTTTGAGGCAGAGACAGCAGAAATTATCATGGGGACTGAGGAAATAACAGAAACATTGAACAAGTATTTTGTGTCTGTCTTCACAGTAGAACTACGCACTAGAAATAAAGGGTAACCAAGTAATTAGTAAAAGTGAGGAACTTAAAATAATTAATTTCAACAGACAATAAGCATTAGAGAAACTTAAGGGACTAAAAGCCAGGATCTGAAGGCCTACATCCGAGGGTTTTAAAAGAGGTCGCTGCAGAAATAGGGATTGCACTAGTTATGATTTTCCAAAATTCCCTGAATTCTAGAGTGGTCTGTGCAGATTAGGAGCTAGCAAATGTAATGCTGCTATTCATGAATGGGGGAGGGAGAGAAGGCAGGAAACTACAGGCCAGTTAACTTAATATCAAAATGCTTGAATTCATTAGTAAGGAAATTGTAATAAGGCATTTGATAAGATGCCAGACAAAGGGTTAATATAAGGGTTCATAGAGTTGAGGTAATATATTAGTATAGATGAGGATTGGTTGATGGACAGGGAGCAGGGAATTTTCAAATTGGCAGGGTGCAATTAGTGGAATGCAGAATGGATCAGTGTGGGGACCCAAGCTGTTTGCCATCTATATTAATGAGTTAGACATAGGCACCAAGATCTATATTTTCTTTTGCACGTTGGGTGCAGACAGCACTGGAAGCTGGGGGAATTCCTGGCTCTGCGAGCCAGGCTTCTAAAGCTGTCTGGCTGAACATCAAACTTTTAGTAGTTAGGGTTTGGAGGCAGGCCTGGCGTGGGTTGGCAAACTTGGGCACAAAGAAACTATGGGTCCTCAGAAACATCCATTTGAGAAGTTGGTCATTCATGGTGAAATCCCTGTGCATGTCATTGCCTTGTCATGTGAGTGGAAACTGTAAATGTTGTCCAACCATTAGCTGGCCCTGCAAAGGATGGCCCATCATGGGCTTTCCCTTGGGAAAAAACTATCACTATTGTTGCCTATTCACAGTGTATCGTACTGAAGCACTGAAAGCAGGTAGTGGATTCACAAGACACAGCCATGGAGATGGCATTGTCTTGCCACCACTACCTGGCATAGGTATTCTGTAATCATCTACAGTTAGCTGCCAGGACTCAGTGGATGAATGATGAACAGTGCCATGGTCATTATCCCATTCACTTGCCCACATGCCACCCTTCTTTCAGGATGTGTCCACACTATTGAAACTTGACCAGGTCCCATATCTGTGAAAACACTCTTTGAGAGAAGAAGTTCTTTGAACAGCAGCCTCTCAATGGCTATGGCTGGAGCTCTAATTAATCAAAGTCTTCTCAATTTCACTGAAGAAGCTCTTTCTCCTTAAGCATTCACTTCAGTGACCCTGACCAATTGCTGACACATCGGGAAACATGTTCCATTGCTGGGAAATCCAGGATTCAGGGATAAAGTACATCAAAATTTGCTTCTTAACAACCTCAACAATGACTTAATTACTTACCTGACAGATCTAAGAGGGTATCTCACTCTCCTTCAATTCCCCCCTGTGGAGAACTGAAGGGGGGTGGGATCATGACCCAACAGCAGTTTTCGGCACTTTCCCACCCTGTTTGGCCCTGAATATATCTCGAACACCTCGGGAAAATTCTGCCCAGACACTCAACTACATCGAACTGCATTTGATTTTAAAATTCTCATCCTTGTTTTCATATCCCTTCATGGCCTCTCTGCTCCTAACTCCGTAAACTCTGGTGGCCCTATAGCCTTCTGAGTTATCTGCACTCCTCTAATTCTAGCCCCCTGTACAGCTTGAGCGGGACAAAATCCACACTTTCTGGGAGATCACAAAGCGGCAGCTGGAGGAGAGGAAGTCAGAATTAAGAAACAAAGATCGAGAAATTTTAGTCATTCCATCACTCGCAGCTGTGGGTTCAGCTGCCAAAGCCTTACACTGTGGAAATGCCTTGCTGAACCTCGCCACCTCTTTACCTCTCTTTCCTCCTTTCAACCCTCCTAAAAACCAACCGCTAGTTGCAAGACTCAGATTGCGATGCTGGCATTGGGCAGTGCTGCTGCTTCACATACTTTGCTCCTGTGACGGGCAAAAGTCAAAGATCATCCAAAATGTGCCATTCCTATTGAAAGCAGCAGAGGGAAGGTTACAAATTCAGGTTGAAGGCAGTATAAAAGGTGGCTTAACCCTTATTTTTTGAGCAAGAACGGGTGCTCCAGAAATAGCGGTCGAAGTAGGGAGTAAACTTATCATCTCATTAGCACTCCTGACCTGCCCTTCAGCATTTTATTTGGGTCTTCACACAGAATACCCAAGTGCTGGCCTATTTCAGGCGAGGGCCAAATTATAATATTCAAAGCAGGATCCAATATGCACGAGGATTGGTCATTGGCCTGTGACGTTGGGCGGGATTTTCCGGTCCCACAGCTCGGCCGCTAACTCTGTTTCTGTCCACAGATGCTAGCTGACCTGCTGAGTTTTTCTAGCATCTTTTGTTCTTCTTTCATATTTCCGGCCTCTGAAGTATTTTACTTTAGTGTTGTTTGCACACTCTGTCCATTGTATTAGCATGAATAGCCCAACCAATGGTACTTAAATGGATTGTCGCTGGTTTGAAAACTAGATAAGCTTCTGGCATTCCACAGATTTAAATCTTCTGGCCTCCTGCCACATACTTGTGCTCCCTTATCGGTGACTGCCTCCTCATTTTTACACTGGACTTCCAGCTCACCACTGCAGTGGATCTGGCAGATGTTTTGCCCTCTTTAATCAGAGTTGTGTTTGAGCACTGATTCAGCACTTACAACTGGAAGGTATTATGTGGGCAAAGCCTGGTTATCAGAGTGGCTCCATCCCACCAACAAGAACATTGAGCAATCAACACAATCACATAGCGTGTCCTCAGTGAAAATTAGCTTCATACATTCATTTGAATGACTTCTTGCTTTAGTAAGCCTTTAAGGATCTGGCAATGTTTTCTTATGCCGTATTTGTTCTACAACCTATCCTTGCAGTATTATTTCACAAAAGTGCATAGTCGAAAATCATATTGCCCACTAAGGGTGTAACCATATATTCTAATACTCTACAGATCTTTGCCTAGATATTAACACAGGATAAATAAGTTGAAAGAGAAAATTTGCCTCAAGGAAAATTGTTTATCTTAATTATATTTTACCCGAAACAGATTAAACTGTTTTATGTCAGACAGATAAAACAGCCTCAAGTCAAACTCCAACCTTATATGTTAAAGTTAGCACTATCTTGACCAGAGTAGATTGTCCTTCAGAGTTTTATCTTAGTTGAGTGTTTTATGAGCAACATATCTCTCGAACATGCAAATTATTTTCAAATTTCAACTCTGCATTAGGTTTTAAGAAGGATACAGATTTAGATATTGGCACCAGGATACCTGTAAATATAACCCCAAAAAACTTCTTGCATGAAGAACTAGTATGCTAGATTTTGCTGTTTTTTTCTTAAAAAAAGGAGAAATACTTGCTTTGTATCATAGTTTATGACCTAGTCATTAAATTATGGAAATACAGGGGCTTTAAATATATTGGGCAGAATTTTGCCCTTGGCGGGGGTGCTCGGCAGGGGTGGGCGGGGCAGTCGGGAGGCTGACCGCCAATTAAGACCCACCCAGCATGGAACGCAAGCGGCAGTGCTCAGCACTGCCTATGCGGGCAGGGGGAGGAGGGTGAGCAGGCATAGCACAAACTTCGGGCATGCATGGAGCTACCTCAGGGAGATGAAGCGCTGTTTAAAAAAACTAATGAGGAAAATAAAAATGTCATAAAACATGTCCCCTCATGTGACTCTGTCACATGAACAGGGACATGCTTTTAATTCAAGTGTAAAATTTTTATTTTTATTTGTTTTAGGAAACCTCGTTCTGCCCGTGGATGAGGTTTCCTAAAAAGTGCAAAGGCCGCTTGGCGTGTACACCTGCCCACCAACCATAAGGTTGGACAGGCAGCGTAAATTTCAGTTTAATCGCCTTGTTAATGGCCTTATTGGTCTTTTAATTGTCTGCAGGCGCCGAACAAAATATCGTGGGACTATGCGATGACATCGGGACGCTCGCCCGACATCATCGCGTGACATTTTACATTCGGCTGGGTCAGGCGTGCACCCACCCGTCGAGCTCTATATTCTGCCCATGATCTTATTAGTGGGAGTGATAATGACAGCTAATCACTAAACCTCTACATTCCTGCATTGGAAGTTAGGATAAATGTTGTGGAGTTTGTTAATCCTGATGTGAAGTATGCAGAATTTGTGAGGAGTGTCCTGCAGTCAGTTCTTGTTGAAAATAACCAGAGTGACATCACAAGACAACGCGAAAGAGCGACGGAGAGATCAGGACCAGCACGAGTGTGGGGAAGCTTCAAAAAGTGATGTCAGTGCAAAGGTGAGAGCTGATGGGTGAGTAGCGGGTAAGTGTTTTTCTCCAGTTTTTTTCTCCAGCTTTTCTCCAGTTTAAAATAGATTAAGCAAAGGAAAGGTAAAAGTTTTTATTTAACGTACATAAATAATTAACTTTTTTTTACTGTATTTAAGTTAAAGTGAGGGTTTTTTATTCAACTAGAGGTATGGCAGGGCAGCTCAGTCCCCTGTTATGTACCGCCTGCAACATGTGGGAAATCTTGGACGCTCTTTGCGCTCTGACCAACCACGTGTGCAGGAAGTGCCACCAGCTGCAGCTACTTGAGCTCCGAGTTTTGGAGCTTGAGCGGCAGCTGGAGGCACTGAGGTGCGTCTGCGAGGCTGAGAGTTTCGTGAATAGCACATTTTTAGACGTGGTCACCCCACAGCTTACGGAAGTGCAAACAGAGAGGGAATGGGCGACCATAAGTCAGCAGAAAGGTGTCAGGCAGGTAGTCAGGAAATCCCCAGGGCGCATCTCACTCGAGAACCATTTTTCTGTGTTGCAAAATGGTGAGAGTGACGGTTCCTCTGGGGACTGCAGCCACGCTCATGGCACTGTGAGTGGCTCAGCAGCACAGGGAGGGAGGAAAAAGAGGAGGAGAGCAATAGTGGTAGGAGACTCGATAGTAAGGGGAACAGACAGGCGTTTCTGTGGCGGTAGATGTGACTCCAGGATGGTATGTTGCCCAAGGATGTCACTGAATGGCTGCAGGGCATTCTAAAGGGGCAGGGGGCAGGGAAAACAGATAGAGATCGTGGTACATATTGGTACCAACAAAATAGGTAGAAAGAGGGATGAGGTCCTGCAGGCAAAATTTAGGGAGATAGGAAGCAGAATAAAAAACAGGACCTCAAAGGTAGTAATCTCTGGATCACTTCTGGTGCCACGTGCTAGTGAGTATAGAAAGAGGAGGTTAGTCCAGATGAATGTGTGGCTGGAGAGATGGTGCAGAAGGGCGGGCTTTAAATCTCTGGGACATTGGGACTGTTTCTGGGAACGGTGGGACCTGTACAAGGCAGACTGGTTGCATCTGAACTGGAATGGGACCAAGATACTTGCGGGGAGGTTTGCTAGTGCTGTTGGGGAGGGTTCAGCAGTGGGGAGATGCACAGCCAAGATTAGAAGAGAGAGCAAGTGAGTCTGGAAGGCATAGAAATTATCAGCCAGTTAAGGCACAAGGTAGTTTGGCATGGTTGGATGGTACTTATCTTAATGCAAGGAGTCTGACGAATAAAGCAGATGAGTTGAGGACACAAATCAATACATGGAAGTATGATGTCATTGCTGTCACAGAGACATGGCTGAAAGAGGGGCAGGATTGGCAGCTCAATATTCCAGGATGCAGGGTCTTCAGGCGAGACAGGGAAGGAGGTAAAACAGGAGGGGATATCGCAATATTGATCAAGGAATCAATTACAGCAGGAAGGAGGGGTGACATCTTAGAAGGCTCCTCAAATGAAGCCATATGGGTAGAACTGAAAAACAAAAAAGGAGCAATCACATTGCTGGGAGTGTACTATAGGCCCCCAAACAGTCAGAGAGAAATAGAAGAGCAGATCTGTTGGCAAATTTCAGAGAAGCATAAAAATAATAGGGTAGTGATAGTAGGGGATTTCAACTTGCCCAACTTTAACTCGCTTAGACATAGTGCGATAGATTTAGAGGGAGCGGAATTCTTAAAATGCATCCAGGAGAGCTTTTTAAGCCAGTACATAGAAGGTCCTACAAGAGAGGGAGTGGTCCTATACTTAATTTTAGGGAATGAAGCTGGGCAAGTGGTAGAGGTATCAGTGGGGGAACATTTTGCAGATAGTGATTATAACTCTGTTAGATTAAAGGTTGTTATGGGAAAGGACAAGGATAGGCCAGAAGTCAGAGTTCTAAATTGGGTGAAGGCCGATTTTAATTAGATCAGATATGATTTGACCAGAGTGGACTGGGAGTAGCTACTTTTAGCTAAATCTGCTTAAGAGCAGTGGGACTCATTCAAGAAGGAAATAGGGAGAGTACAGGGCCAACAGATTCCAGTGAAGACAAAGGGTGGGACCAACAAATCCAAGGAACCCTGGATGTTTACGGATATACAGGATTGGCTAAAGAGAAAAAGGGAGGCTTATAGCAGATACCGAGAGCTCAAAACAGCAGAAGCCCTAGAGGAGTATAGAATGTGTAGTGGGGAACTTAAAAAGGAAATTAGGAGAGCAAAAATGGGGCATGAAGAAACATTGGCAGGTAAAATAAAGGAAAATCCAAAGTTATTTTACAAGTACGTTACGAGTAAGAGAATAACTAGGGAAAGAGTAGGCCCATTAAGGACCATAGTGGTAATTTGTGTGTGGAGCCGGAAGAAGTAGGTAGGGTTCTAAATGAATACTTGGTATTGGTGTTCACAAGTGAGAGGGACGACGTGGGTATGGATATCAGGCAAAAAGACTGTGATATACTTGAAGAAATTAGCATAGAAAGGGAGGAGTTTCTAAGTTGTCTGGCAGGCTTAAAAGTAGATAAATGTCCAGGCCCAGATGAAATGTATCACAGGCTGTTGAGTGAGGCAATGGAGGAGATAGCAGGGGCGCTGGACATAATTTTAAATACCTCTCTGGTCACAGGAGAGGCGCCAGAGGACTGGAGGACAGCCAATGTGGTACCGTTATTCAAGAAAAGAAGAAGGGAAAAAACAGGAAACTACAGGCCAGTCAGTCTAATCTCAGTGGTGAGGAAACTATTGGAAGCAATTCTGAGGGACAGAATTAATCGACACTTGGAGAGGCAGGGATTAATCAAGGACAGTCAGCATGGTTTTGTTAAGGGGCGGTCATGTCTGACCAATTTGATTGAATTTTTCAAAGGGGTGACCAGGTGTGTAGATGAGGGCAATGCATTTGGTATAGTCTACTTGGACTTCAGCAAGGCTTTTGATAAGGTCCCGCATGGGAGGCGGATAACAAAAGTAAGAGCCCATGGGATCCAAGCCAATTTGGCAAACTGGATCCAGAATTAGCTGAGTGGCAGGAAGCAGAGTGTGATGGTCGAGGGGTGTTTTTGTGACTGGATGCCTGTGTCCAGTGGGGTTTCACAGGGATCAGTGTTAGGTCTCTTGCTGTTTGTGGTATATGTAAACGATTTAGACTTGAATGTAGGAGGGTTGATTAGTTAGTTCACGGATGACATGGAAATTGGTGGGGTGTTAAATAGTTAGGAGGATAGTCTTAGGCTACAGGAAGATATAGACAGACTGGTCAGATGGGCTAATCAGTGGCAAATGGAATTTAATCCGGATAAGTGTGAGGTGATGCACTTGGGCAGGACAAACAAGGCATGGGAATACATGGTGAATGATAGGACTCTGGGAAGTACTGATGATCAGAGGGACCTTGGTGCGCATGTCCACCGGTCCCTTAAGGTAATGGGACAGGTATATAAGGTGGTTAAGAAGGCATATGGGATACTTGCCTTTATTGGTCGAGGCATAGAATATAAGCGCATGTAGGTTATGCTGGGACTGTATAAAATGCTGGTTTGGCCACAGCTAGAGTATTGTGTGCAGTTCTGGAATCTGCATTATAGGAAGGATGTGATTGCACTCGAGAGAGTGCAGAGGAGATTGACCAGGATGTTGCCTGGGCTGGAGAGTTTTAGTTATGAGGAGAGATTGGATAAACTGGGGTTATTTTCCTTGGAGCAGAGGAGATTGAGGAGGGACATGATTGAGGTGTATAAAATTAGGAGGGGCATAGATAAGGAAGACAGGAAGGAACTTTTTCCCTTGGTGGAGGGATCAATAACCAGGAGGCATGGATTTAAGGTAAGGAGCAGGAGGTTTAGAGAGGACGTGAGGAAGAAATCTTTCACCCAGAGGGTGGTGGGAACCTGGAACTCACTGTCTGAAAGGGTGGTAGAGAAACTCTCATAACATTTAAGAAGTATTTGGGTGTGCACTTGCGATGCCATGGCATACAAGGCTATGGGCCTAGTGCTGGAAAATGGGATTAGAATAGTTAGGTACTTGTTTGACCGGCGCAGACTCAATGGGCCGAAGGGCCTTTTTTTGTGCTGTAGACCTCTATGACTCCATGACGCTAACTGAAATCAAAATGAGAGAAAAGTCTGGCATTTTTTGACCTGGCAACCTCTGTAAGGGAGCATCACAAACTGTTTCCTGGTGGAGTAATACAAGGCCAGCAAACATAGGAACCAACCAACATGACAATTTATCACCAAAAATTCAGCGGGACTGACCGAGATTTAGAAATCATTTTTAAAGAGAAACAGCAAAGTAAGGCATAAATCTTAATACAATGTAGCATTACAGGTCACACATGAACATGAAGGAAAAACACTGCATTGGCACAGAGTATTATTAGTTAAAATGGAATAAATGAGGTTGAAATAAAAATAACCGTGTTGGGCTACACAATGAGGAAGAGGTAATGGAAAGAGTTTCAATGGACCAAAACATTCTGTCTCAAAACAAGCTATTATTATGTTTCAAAGCAAAGGGGTGGGACTGCATTTAACAGGTAGCGAAAGGTAGAATATGAAAAAAAACTCAAGTGTGAATGCTACAGTAGATTTAATCGGTAGGGAGACTGTGAAAAAAAGGACTGTAGAGATTGGAATAATGCACAGAAATAATAGTATTTGTCGTGTTGATTTAATGATTAATGATTTGCATAATGATACATAAACATGCCCATACAGATTGCAGGGTTAGCCTCGATTTTCTGGCTGCTGGACCCCAATATCACCGCTGCCCTATAAAATACCAGCCATCGTTACAAGGTGAACAAGGTTGAGAAATAAATATTCCAGACTGGACAAAATTTCAAAAGATAGACAGAATGGAAAAATGGGAGGAGCAGCCCTGATGATAAAGGATCTCATAAGGACAATAGTGAGAAAGGTCTTGGCTCAGAAAATCAGGAGGTAGGATCAATAAGGTGGAGGTTAAGAATAATGTGGGCCAGAAAGCATTGACTGGACTATCGGTTAGGCCCTCCAACAGTCGTGATACAACTGCACAAAGCATTAAGCCAAAAAAAAAATGGAGTTTGTAACAAGGGCAATGAAATCATTGTGGGGGTCTTCAATTTTCATAGAGACTAGACCAATCGTATTGGCAAAGGTGGTCTGGAAGTTGAGTTTGTACAATTGTTATGACATGGCAGATGATATGTGCCAGGTGGGCCAAATCCACAAGGGAAACTTGACCACGCTATTATAATGGTTTTGCAGTTTGTATTTATTATGAGAAGATGTGTGCATTGAATTCAGAAGTAACGAGTCCACCAAGACCTTTAGAGATTTAAAAAATTAAGTTAAAATATTTATTAACAAAAGAAAAGATTTCAAGCCAATACATGAGACGATATTTACTTAATACTATAATAACCCCTAAAATTTCTACTTAATCTGACTCCCAGTTACACACCTCCTTTAAAGTAACAGTACAAAATAGATCTTAGATTTAAAATAAAGCAAGTTAACACAGTACCCACTTGACAGTGGAATTCCAAATGGCTTTCTCCAACTTTAGTTACTGGACACAACAGACTTATACACAAATGGCTGAAGGGTGCTTCAACGTTGTTTCATGCACTCCTTTTAGATCTTATATGGCCCCCAACATAGCCTTTCATTCTCCTTTACATATGTTTCTCTCTCTTTAATATGTAAATTCCATTGTTCCATATATATTTGGAACTGTACCTTTCCCATAATATAAAAACTTTCATGTTGCCAATGTTGTCAGTAACCATTGGGAAAAATAAACTCAGTTCTTAGCCTTGCTTAGCTGACTAGTTATAAACAGGCTAACAACCATTTGAAATCCAAACAATCCCTTAATTTATCCAAAAATGCAAATTTCCTTCACACCTTATGTGCTAAGACAACATTCTTGTTTACTCATTAGCATTTCAAGTACATTCCCACACCTAACTTCTTTTGATAATTTTAAGCTTGCAGTCTACCTAACTCCAAATGTAATTAAGTCATACAGCAGAACCATCTGCACTCACACCCATACATGTACTTTACAACATACCAGAAAAATATTACAAAAATTATAATATTTTTGTAACAGAATGCATTTGTGACAGTTTCCTGGAACAATACATTTTGGAACCAATGAGGGATAAAATATTTTAGATCTAGTATGGTTCAATGAGGCAAGGTTAATTAGTAAATATAAGATCCACTGGGAACTAATGATTATCATGCAAACAAATTCAATATTAAGTTTGAAAGAGACATATTCCAATCATTAACAAGGATCTTAAACAAAACAAATTACTTAGGTATGAGTGAAGGTCTGACTAAGGCTGATTGGATAAATAGACAAAAACATATGATGGTAAATAAATAGTGGGAAACATTTAAAGACATAATTCAAAATGTTCAACAAAAATACATTGCATGTAAAAATAAAAACTCAGCAAGAACCATTCATTATGGCTTACTAAGGAAGCTAATGGTAGTTTTAAATTAAAAGAAAAGGCTTTTAATGGTTCAAAGAATATTAGTAAATCAATGGATTGGGAGTGTTTTAGAAACTAGCAAAGGGCCTTCAAAATGTTGATAAAAAGGGGGAAAAGTAGAAAATGTGAGTAAACTAGCCAGCAATATAAAAACAAATCGTAAGAGCTTTTACAAGAAATAGCAGAGACGTTGGACAAATACTTTGGGCTGGATTTTCATGTCTCTGAGAGAGAGCCCATCAAAATTGATGCCAACCCAAACTTTGGCCTTTATTTGGAGTGGTCCTCATGCCTCTACCCACTCCTTACTGACCTTTCTCAAAATTAAGTTGCCTCCAAAGCCATCTTTAAGCCACTGAAACTCTGCTAACTTACCTTTCAAGAAACTTGTTGGTCTCCTATTCCACCGTAGTGGCCATTCCTGCTCCCTGGACAGGGTCACAGAACGCTTTCAAAGCCCACCTGCCTGGTGAAAATCTGACAAGGTCTAACCTTGGGCCTTTCAATAGGGATGGCTCAACTTTATACCCTGCGCCTTTTCCTGCAACCCGCAAAATGGCCACCACCAGAAACAAACGCAGGACTTCCACCCACGGCACTCAATGGACATTTTTTTTTTGCTGTGCTGCCCACTTCAGAATTTCTCACCAAAGTGCATGTTTTTCTTAGTTTCTAATTTGTTGACTACAAAGCTAATAGTTTGCAGCGGGAGACTGCATTTAAACCACCAGGGGACCTAACCTGACTTACCTGAAGCTTTGCTGGCGAATTGAATAAATTGTGCATCCAACTGCATGCTACTTTATAGTCACAATATATCACATGGGGCTGCATCTTCTGGTCGGCAAGTGGGGGGGCGGGGGTGGGCGGGACCCGCTTGCCGACATGTAAAATGACGTGGGGTGACGTTGGGCAGGCGTCCCGACGTCACCCAACTGGGGGTGCCAATCGGGAACCCACCGGCCCCCGCACAACCCCCGCAACGGGGGGAAGATCTTGCCCATGATATTAAAATGCGTCACATTTTCAGGTCGGCGGACGCACAGCCGAGTCGGCTGCACACCTGCCGACCTGTCAACGGCCACTTAAGGCCATTAATAAAGTAATTGAAGTCATCAATGGACCTGCCCGTCCAACCTTAAGGTTGGCGGACAGGCCAGGAGCCCAGGCGGGCTTCTGAAAAAACATGAAACCTCATCCACGGATGGGATGAGGTTTCATGAGGGATTTTAAAATTTCAGAATATTTTAAAATAAAATTTATGGAGATGTCCCAACTCATGTGACAGTGCCACATGAGGGGACGTCAGTAAAAAATTTTCTATTCTTTAAACTGCCTTTCACATTTGAGCCAATCTCCCTGAAGCAGCATTTAGCCTCAGAGAGATGAGTGTGCTCTTTCGTGCACATGAGCAAAAGAGCGCAATCCCAGTTTACGGAATCCCCCCCCTGCCCGCACAGGGAGCGCATAGCGCTTCCTGGCGCACGTCACGCTGGGCGGGCCTTAATTAGGCCGCCCATGTAAAGTGGCAGTGCCCCCCCCCCCCCCCACCCCCCCCCAATTGGGGTGTCAATCGGGAACCCACCCACTCCTGCCCGCACCCGCACAACCCCTTCAACGGGGGCGAAGATCCTGCCCATGATATTAAAATGCATTAAACTTTGGATGGATAACTCGCATACATAATTCCTAAACTGCTCAGGATTGTCCTGCACTAATGTGACCATATTTACTGTTAATGAGTAAACATATTATATTACAATTGATTTTTTTTGTTTAATCTTGGTACCCACACACACTGACAGTTGTGTTGATGTCATGTTGAGACTGAGCTTTATTGAGATTTCTTCAACAACCTCTCCAATGTAAGAGCTTGTTCACTGGTCCACTACAAATGGAAATCCCACAACTGGCTGAGTCACCTCTTTCTGTTCTGTGTCATTCTATGATTCATTTATCATACATTGAACATTTTTTAATGCTACTGTATTTGTTTCTAACACATTATTATTCATTTATCAATTAGCCTGCATGAAATTTAACTTTTGTTGGATTAATACATAGATATTATAGGAAATATGCCCTAATTTTCAGGGAGACAGAGATAATATTGTAAGGTCATGTTTATAGATGCTTGTAAACCTTAGGGCAGAATCTTCTGTTCGGCATGTGGGGGCGGGTCCCGCACACCGATGCGTAAAATAGCGTGCGGTGATGTCAGGCCTGTGTCCCAATGTCACCGCGCGTCATTCTGATCTTCCATTTGGCGGGCGCACTCCGGAGTCGGCTGCGCACCCACCAAACCGTCAAAGGCTGTTAAGGCCATTAATAAACTAATTAAAGTAATTGTCAGGGCTGCCCGTCCAACCTTAAGGTTGGTGGGCAGGCGAAGAGCCCAGGTGGCCTTCGCATTTTTAATGGAACCTCATACACGAGTGGGATGAGGTTTCATGAAGGGTTTATTAATTAAATAAAATTTTTCATGAAAATTCATAAACATGTCCCAGCTCAGGTGACACCATCACATGAGGTGACATGTCTGAATGATTTTTTTTTTTAATTTTTTTTCCATGTTTGTAACTGAACTTACTCTCCGTGAGGCAGCTCCATACAGCAGGGAGATTTCTGCGCTCTTTCGCACATGCGCAGGCCTCGACTCTCCCTCCTACCCCCGCCCACACAGGTAGCGCTCAGCGCTTATGGGTGTGAGTCACACTGGGCGAGCCTTAATTGGCCTGCCCATGTAAAATGGCGGCGCGCAGCCAATCACGGGCGGTGATCGGCTCCTTGCCTGCCTGCGCATGCTCCTGACCGGCCCACCTGACGGGGAGAAAATTCTCTCCTTAGACTTTTATCTCCACAGTTTGCTACCAATTCACATGCTGCTGTTTTAAAATAAAGTCTGAAATTACTACTTCTTATTAGATTTACAATTTTGGTACAATTTGGTCTTATTTAGATCACCATATTTTATAGCATGAAACAGCAGTAGCATTCTTCTTGTTTAAGTCATATCTATACCAACTGTTATATTTACAAATTTAATCAACTTTTTAGATTTCATCTGTCAAAATGTGCACCAATTACAATCACATCTACAAGAATGACTTCTTGTAACTTTCCGATAATTAAGAGTCAAGGAGTTAGAGACAGTTACCAAGCATTAAAACATTGACCGGAATTTTCCTGCTGGTGTCGGGCGTCATGGCGGGCGTGAGCGGACAGTAGGGCAAAAAGGCCAAAAATCAGTTCCAGGAGATTGTGAAACCAGTTTGTGATTGTCCGCTCCACCCATCAATGGAGGGCCCTGTTTCCCGGCACTGGACGTCGGGAACGTCATTTTAATACATCTGCATATAATTATAATCCCCGCTCGCTAGAATGATGCCCCCAGACTGGATCATCTGGGCACATCAGCATGATTGCACACTGACGTGTTTCACAACAGCATTTCAAAGGTGTGCACCTGGTGAGCTGAACTTTTGAGGGGATCCCGGAGGTAAGTGCACATTAACATTGCACAGTGCTCACGAGGGTCGTCCATTCGAATTCAAAGTTGAGGAGTCGCGTATTCAGGGAAGGGCACAGGCAAATCGCTTTTTGCCAGCTGGCTGACAGGGCAGTGCTCGGGGGGCAGGCTAGCATGGTCTGGTGGTAGTGCACAAGCAGGGGGAGGGGTAGGGCGAGAAGTGGCCACGCATTAGGGAAATCTTGTATGAAGTGACGATTCCTCTGCAGCTGACAAAGTTCAGGCACAGCCACATTGGCATGCATGGAGTAGTACCTCCAGCTTATCTGCCCACTCAAGCAATGCAGAGGCATGAAAGTGCCACCGGATGTTCCTGAACTTTTCACTTCTTGGGCACAGACTGCAAACTAATGAGCATTTTAGTGGATTGCAGGACAATTGGACGACTGGGCAAGTTGTACAATCTCCTTGTGGAAGCTGGCCATGGAGCAGTCACTGCGGGAGGCACTCACAGCCACTGGAAATGTTTTCGCTCAGGTTTTGACCAGTGCCTCCTATGGTTGAAGCTAACAGTGCAGCCTTGTAGTGAGGTTTAGGAGAATGCATGTACCTGAACTGAGAACACAGCATGCAGTCCAGTGGGCAAAGCTACCACCAACTGGTCAGGTGGAGTGGGGCTGAGGTGGGTGGGGTTTTGGGCAGCCATGCAGTGCACTAAACTCTGGCCATCCAAGTGGTGGCCAGCACTCTCCAGCTTGACTTAACCAAGGGAGGCTCTTAGTACAATCATGCTAACCCATGCGTCTCTCTCATTCATCCTGCAGGAGGAGTACATCAGGAGCATGGAACCTAGTGATCTAGCTGTATGCCTCATGGCTTACAGGGATCGGAGACGAAGGAAAAGAGAGTGATGAAGGTGCCTGGCTGTGCAGAGGGAGGTGCAGCACACTCAAGAAGAAAGGGCAGCTGGGGCTCCTGTGCATGTCGCTGAAGAGCCACAGTGAAGCGTCACAGGGAGGTGCCTAGCTAGACACAGAGTCTACAGACATTCCTTGTCATTCCTGCAGATGACCAAGAATCAGTGTCGCTGAAGACTGCACATGTCCAGGGAACTGGTCAGTCACATCTGCCACCTGCTGCAGGAGTTGGCGCCACACGAACATGAGGGCATCAACTGCTAGTGGCCACGAAAGTGACTGCGACGCTCAATTTTTACGCCAGTGGCTCCTTTCAGGGCTCCACAGGTGAGCTCTGTGGGATATCACAAGCCTCCGCGCACAACTGCATCCATGAGGTCACGGATGCCATCTTCGCAAAGGTGCATTTCACCCAGAATCAGGAAAGCCAGTATGCAAGAGCGATTGGATTTGCCCAGATCTCATGTTTCCCACAGGTGCAGCGTGCCATCGACTGCACTCATGTGGTGCTCAGATCTCTGTGGCAACAAGCGGTCAACTATGTCAACCACAAGGGCTTCTACTCATTGAATGTTCAGCTAGTGTGCAACGACCACAAACGCATCCTACAGGTCTACGCATGATTCTCAGGTAGTGTCCATGATTCATACATTCTCAGTAGGTCTTGGATCCTTGATGACTTCCATGGTGCACAGAGGCTGCATGTTTGACTACTTGGGGGCAAGGGCTACCCGCAGTGGACGTGGCTGCTGAGGCCCCTATGGTGGCCTCAGACTGCAGCAGAGAGAATGTACAATGAAGCTCATGCTGCAACTCACACTTTGGTGGAGCAAACCATCGGGATGTTGAAAATGTGGTTCCAGTGACTGGACTGGTCTGGTGGAGCCCTGCAATACAATCCACAGAGGGTGTCACACGTCGTCATCACCTGCTGCACCCTTCACAACCTGGCGCTGTAATGGGGGCAGGAGCTGGCTGACGAGGAGATGGAGGAGATGCATGTCTCCTTCAATGAGGAGGACGTTGATTGGGATGAGGGTGAGGAGGTCTTCAAGGGCAAGGATGATGATGTTGAGGCTTTCACACTAGCTAGACAAGGTAGGTGTGCTCGTGAGACCCTCATAGCTGCTAGATTTATGGAAGATGATGATGACATACAGTAAGGAGACTCCATAGATCTTCACATTACATCTATGAACATTTGTCTCCTGTCTGGCTGATGGCAGCGCACATACCCTCTGTGATAAGGCTTCTGTCATGGAGACATAGTGGATGCCCATAGTCCCTGCATTCCAAAAGGATGATGACAACATGCAGTGGGGACACTCCATGGGTTCTCACATGGCTTATGTGAATGTCTGGCTCCTGTCTAGGTGATGGCAGATCACTTATGCTCTGTGAACAGGGTCATATCATGGAGATGCAGTGAGAAACTTTTAACTTCTCTTGATCCTATGGCATCCTTCATGGGCTGAACCCTTCAGGACCACACTGTCACCGGACATAGATGCTGGTGTGGTGGAGGCCAGCTGCACTTCAAAGGTGCTGAGAGCACACAGAGGGAATGATGGAACTCTGTGCCACCGGCCCAGGACATTCTGGTTGCAATAATAAGCCCCGTCGAGGTGCAGGCATGATTGATGTGTCTAGTGACTGTGAAGGCGCATCATCAGTGTGCTGGGAAGGCTGCACAAAGCACAGGGAGGAGGCCCTGGACTGAGAAACCTGACTTTATCTTGTGCAGGGACCAAGGTTTCACATCTGAGTGACATGAACATTGCTCATCAGAACAAGGAGCCATAGACAAGGAGGCATTCTTGGGAATTTATTTACAATAGTGAACATTATGCACAAGTGATTAACACCTGTGCCCAGGCTGTGCAGTTACATCTTCTTAACCTTCCTAACCCTGCCGCTACATCTTGGTGCACCCCCGACATCCACAAAGGAGGTGGAGGCAGCCTGCTGACTGGCCTGTCTATGATGACCTTGACGGGCGTCCTCTGGAGGACCCAATCTTTGTTGTCCTGCAGCTACATCTCCGTAATTGTGATCAGATCATATTTATTTACTTCAATGTGGGCCATCAATTTATTTACTTTGTTATGACTGCTACACACATTCAGATAGAGAACCTTCAGTTTTGTCTTTTTGTTACCTTTGTAACATCCAGTCTTGACTGTTGATGTATTCTAAGTTCTCTCTCTCTGTCCCTTCCTGACATTCTCTGACACTCATTTCACAAACTACTATTTTGCTCTCCTGTCTTAAATCTACACCTTGAATTGCTACCTCTACTCAAGCTTGATCCCTCACCCCTCTTGTTTAGTTTAAAGCCCTCTCTACTTCCCTAGTTATGCTATTTGCGAGGCCACTCGTCCCAGCATGGTTCAGGTGTAAAATGACCCAACGGTACAGCCCCCACTTTCCCCAGTACTGATACCAGTGCCCCACAAACCGGAACCCACTTCTCCCACACCAGTCTTTGAGCCATGCATTTGTCTCTCTAATCTTATTTGCCCTATGCAAATTTGCACGTGGCTCAGGTAATAATCCAGAGATTATTACCTTTGAGGCTCTGTTTCTTAATTTGGTGCCTAGCTCCTCATACTGACTTTGCAGAACCTCTTTCCTAGTTCTACCTATGTCATTGGTACCTACATGGACCACGACAACTGCAAGTTCCTCTCCAGCCCTGAGCAGATGTGCTGAACTCTGGCACCGGGCAGGCAACATAGCTGTCTGGACTCTCACTCTTTGCTGCAGAGAACAGCTTCAATCCCACTCACTATACCATCCCCTACTACCACTACACTCCTTTTTGCTCACCCTGCTTGAATGGCTTCCTGTACCACAGTGCCATGGCCAGCCAGCTCATCCACCTTGCAGACTCCACACAGGTTGTGAGCACCTCAAACCTGTTTGACAATTGCAAAGTCTGAGGCTCCTCCACTACTGTCTGCTCGGTCCCATTACCTGCCTCACTGACAGTCACACCCTCCTGTCCCTCACTGCTGACCAAAACAGATGACCCTCTTCTAAAAGCTGTGGCTGTCCCCTGGAACAAAGTATCCAAGTATTTCTCCCCCTCCCTTATGTTGTGCAGTGTCTGCATTTCAGCTTCCAGATCAATAATCCTGATCCGGAATTCCTCAAGCTGCTTACACTTCCTGCAGACGTGTTTGTCAGGGATTGCCTTGGCATCCAAAAGCTCCCACATCTCACAGCTGCAACACAAAACCTGCCCCACCATTCTAACTTATGTTATTTAACTTACTTTAAGTACTTCCTCCCTATGTATGCTACAATTTATTGTGTTTATTATTATTATCTACTACCACTGACAACTAATGGTTATATGCTTCTTAACTATAAGGTATGTGTTTTAGATGTTTGTTTAAAATTCTTTACTTTATTGCTTTTTTATCATTATTGTTTGATTTTAATTTTAAAGTTTTCAAATTTTGGTTTATTACTTTAAAGTTTTAGTTCTTTTTATTTATAGATCTACCTTTACTCACTAAGCTGGTTTCTCACATACTGTCCCTTAGACTGAGCACTTACCGGCCAATCAACTTACTAGCTTCCTGTGATGTCGCAGTTGCTTTTTGTCTTTCTCCTGACTGTAGCTTCCCAGCAGCTGAAACAGTGAAACAGCGAGTTCCTCAGCTCCCGACTGTTTCCCGCAGGTCCGCTCCATTCCAACTCCCAGCAAGGTAGGCTGCTCTGAAATCCCCGGTCTGTATTTATAGGCACTCCTCAGCTCCCAACTGACACCCACAGGTCTGCTCCGCTCCAACTCCCAGCAAGGTAGGCTGCTCTGCAATCCCCGGTATATATTTATAGGTGCTGCTCAGCTCCCGACTGTCTCCCGCAGGTCCATTCCACTCCAAACCGACCCCCAGCAAAGTACACCTGGGAAATCTCTCTCAACCATCGCCTGCTGTGGATCAGATAGTGTGATCTGCTCACCAGATTGTGACCCCAAGGATACTCTGGAGCTAGGTCCCACCGAGGTCTGTGTCTCTGTCCTGGTAAAAGGTATGGGTGAGCGCTGTGATGGGTCTTCAGTGAGGGTGTTGTCTGATTCTTCTTCTGATAATCCTTCAGGGCTTGAGTCAAGGACCTGGGTCATGGACCTCTCAACTGCTTCCCAGGTGTGCCTGCGAAAGCAGGGAAAGACAATCAGTGCTTGGCATGGGACTGCAGAACAGGGCAAGTGACTCACAGCATGATTGTCTGATGGACGTTGCACTGCTGGATCTCACTTGGTAGAGCACTGCCGACTTCACTGTCAGCGCAGGAACGATCCAGATTGTCACCGGCCAGCTGCATGACTCTATTTCCAAAGTCCACTGCCACACCCGCCCATGCTGGATTGGTGGCCTTGCTTGCTGGTCTTCACCCAGAGCGGGGGCAAAGGACATCGCGGTGGGCCTCTATTGTGTCCAGCAGGTGCTCAAGGGAGACATCGCCAAATCTGGGGGCAGCATGTTTCTTCCTTTTGACAGCCATCAGTTCATAGCAGCTCCCTAAGCTCCCTATCCCTTGAAGAGTGCAGCTCTGTGCAGGGGCAGCCTTTAAGTATGGTGCCTGGTTTACTGAAGGACTGAGGTAATGGCAGCCAGGTAGATCCGAGGACGCTCTGCCAACGACCCGACATGTTTCCCGAGAATGCATAACTAATGAGACAGGAATGGGACAATGTGGCGCGAAAACCTGCCTTTGCAGCAGGCGGGTAGAATGTCCTTTTTCCCACCAGCAAATCTGGGACAATTCCGCCCATTGTAATCATTCACGGTAATCTAAAAAATGAGCGATGAGAAATGAAAACATGTTGCGAGTTAAACGTACTCAGGACACCTGACTCTTGTCTTGTTTTTTTGTTTCAATAAGGCACACAGGCTGTCGACATTGCGGCTGAGCTAACTTTATTGATAACACATTTTCCTAACATAAACACATATCTCTGCAGTAACTGAGTTATATCTAGACAGACTCCAACATGAGCTATCTGACCTTCAATCCCCAGGTCAGGTGACCCCTATCTGGTACAGAGTACCGTATAGTATCCAATACTGCAGTCCACTACCACAATCAACTATTAACATGACAATTCTGACGCTGAACATTATCAAAATAGCTTCTATTCTCACCTTGATAGTGAATATTTACTTTCAAAGATGCGCTTACTATTTCATCATATGGTGGGGGTGTAATACTTTTGGAGGTAATTGCACTATCTAATGCAGTTCTGAGTCATACACATCATTTGGAGCCCAGATTCAATCCCATTCTCTGGTCAGTGCGAATTTGGATGCTCTTAGGTAAGACAACAACAGGGCCACTACAATTAGCCTTGATATCCCTGGACCAGGGAGGGGATAGTGTTAGCCTTTTCTGATTGCTGTTCAGTTGGAAATGCTGATGTGTAGATTTCAAGTGTGGAAAAGACCTGGCTCTCTGATGCCCTGTGATCAGGTAACCTGTTGGTACTCACTGAATAGGCCTGAAAGACTGGCAGATTAGGAGAGCTTTAAGCATGCTTGCTGCACCTCCTATCAATTATAAGTGCCTTGAAGATAGAAGGGGAATATTGGGATTAAACCATTTAAAAATAAGATAATTTTATGTTACTCACTTTTACTTACCAATCACTTTTTCAATCTCATAAAAACTGTACATTGAAAAAAAAATTAGCAAACTGCCAATTGATCTCAGGAAGGTGCCAGATATCAGAGTTAGAGCAGTTAATAAATACCTTGTTGTATAATTCCTTCCTCATGCTTTTAATGGATTCAAAAAGCTAAAGACCATAATATGTATGATAGTTAACATCATTTGTTATTGTTACAGACTCCCTCAATTTTCCAGAACTACTTCACAGGGTCACAGAGAGTCAGAGCCTGTCCTGACAGGCAATGGGCACTCGGCAGGGTACGCCCAGGATTGCCAGTCCATCATAGGGCACACACTCATAAACAGAGGGACAATTTACCATAGCTAATCAACCTAACCAGCACATCTTTGGACAGTGGAAGGAAACCTGAGCACCCAGCAGAAACTCACACTGAGAGAACATGCAAACTCCACATAGACAGACACCCAAGGTCAGGATCAAACCCAGGTCCCTGGAGCTGTGAAGTAGCAGCGCTAACTACTGTGCCACTGTGCTGCCCCCGTTGTTACAAACATTAATCTTAAAATGCTATCTACAGAGCAATAGAAATCAGCCTTATATCAGATATTCACATACATAAGATTTGGTGAGGCTTCAAGAAAGTGACTTCTCCAAGCCTGTTCACATTATCTGGCCTTGAAAGTAGCAAAGGTCTTATGAAGTAAAACATTGCATCTCTTCTTGTACCTTTTTGTTTATGATTTGCTTCCTGATGGATGCAGCACCTGATCTTTCACGATTTCATCAGTTGTGTGAGCAGATTGTCAGATAGGAATGTGGAACCTCATGCCTTTCCATGATCCATAGCTTTGTTGAACAAAACCTTTGATGTATGCTTTGCAGCAACTTGCCTTTTCATATTGCAGCAATCTCTTCTCCTAGACTCCCTACTGCTGTGATCAAAAAACTGTGATTTAAAAACTTATGTATTTTAATCCTAGCAATATGGAACTCAAAAAAACCCTATTAGCTTTACTAAATAAAAAGCTAGATAGATAATTATCTAAATGTGTCTACCTTTATAGCACAATGTCTTTGGTCCTGAAATTCATTCTTCTCAAATGTTATCAGTGTCACTGAGCGGAAGAAACAATGTTTTCAAAAACGTTTTAAACCAATTCTGTGTATATTACTGGGCTATCTTTGTTCTGTATTAGAATAATGTCAAACCATAGCTATATCCTTACATATCCCAGCGTGTCTTATGAGATTGCATCATATAGACAGCTCTGTCACACAACAATAAATCAAGACAAAACTACAAATCAAAAACTATCCCATTAGATATACAACTGGGAAAGAAGTCAATTGCTGATCAAAGGAGTATAACTTACAATTTTACCAACTCAATATATTACACAGTTTAGAATACTTGTCAAAGGATTGCATTGTCAAGTAAATGCACTACTTTTAGTGCTGGAAATGCTTGAGCAGTTCTTTAATAAATGCAATCATAATCCTTCAGGGTTTTGCTAAAGCTTCTCTAATTTCCAACATGCATGCAGCAGCATCAATCAAAGCTTAGACAGTGTGTGCATAGTGTGATTTCCAACTTGTAGCTTTGGTCCAAAGTTTACTAAGATAAAACATTATTCATCCTCACAACATTTAGCTCAACTAACCTTCTAAGTAAACCAATATGCACTTATTATATCTGACAGGACAAATCTTCAATCTGTTGGACTACACCCATTGTTTCTCACAGCCTGTATAAAGCAGTTTCAAAGGTACTTGGAAGTGCTTGAATTATCTTTAAAATTATCTCTGTAAAATTTCAAAGACCTTTTATTCTTAGCTAACAAAGGATTGCATTTAAACAAGTATCATCCCTTCCCACATGGCTGTGAAAAGAAATTTATGAAAAGATGGCATACAATGTATTATACACAGCTCTTAGCATAACACAATTATTGAGTCATTGAGATTTTTTTTTGAGTTCCACATTGTTGGAGCTTTTCTAAAAACCTCACTCCTTTCCAGAAAATATATTTAACAAGGCTGTGTGCAACTGAAAGTACAGCCCTATTACTTTGTTTTTTCTATATAAAATGAATGTCAATTGACTAATATTCAGAAAAAATGTCACCCCAATATAGAGAACCAGAACATCTCAATTTTTGACAAGTGAAGAGCATCAATGTTTAATTCACTTTGTTCTAGTAGTTGTGAAATTTGGTGACGGTAATAGCTATGTAATAAAAGTTATGCTGATAATCAGCCATTAACTGGACAAAAGTTGTGCAGACAGATTCAAGTAATTTTCCAAGTGTAGTTTTAGGTACATTTACATTGTGATATCATCAAGTTTCCACTCCCAGCAACATAAAAATGATAAAATAACTCCTGAGCTGAGTCTGGACCTGAATCTGGAGCAAACTAGTGTGAGACTCCCCAAGGAGGTTGTCTCACATCATTTGAGTTTCTCTGAGAGTACAACTTCTCCACTGTTCTAGTACTCTACAATTCAATTTTAGACTTCAGAATAAATACATTTCTTGCTACTAGTGCAACTCAGTGGTACATCAATAAGATGTCATATTTTGCTCTCCCTTACCATTTGCTGCAATGTGTGAGGCTTGTGTTATTTGGATTACCAAGTTCACAGGGGAATTATTCAAAAAATATCCTTATTATTTGATTTAAGTTAGATTTGACCCAGCTTTGGACACTATGCTCACATGATACACATGCAAGTGGTATAGAAGCAAAATCGCAATTATTTTTTGATGACAGAATGGAGGGAATACTAGGACAATAAAAAAATTGTTCCATTACCACCCATCTTTTGCCTTGCACCATCAGCCCTTTTGCCATTTAATCACTCCTTTCATCTACCCTATCATAGAGCTTTTGTTCTTCTCCGCCTCTCTTCCAACCTTTCTTCTGACTCTTCGGATCTCCCTCGCAACTCTTCTGATTTCCCTTAACCCTGGACTCCAGTGGAGTATTCGCAATCTCACACAAAAATACATACACAGACACACACACACAATCACACATAGAGTAAGTGGGGTAGAAAAAGGGGGAGTTTTTACAACTATGGAGAACAACAGTGAAAGAACCACAGAAATTAATAATAGTTCACATGATTTCCAGAGTCCAGAGGGAGTTTCCTTCGCAATGGAGTTCAGTTCAGATGGGTCCTTACTTGGAGACTGCAATGCATAAGTCCTTTTGCAGTGAATGATGATGATGCACGAGGGGATTACTGTGATTAGACTGGTTGGCATGCTTTAATCAGAGACAGGCTTCAAGGAATTGAGACACAGTGACCAGCTGCCTGGTCAGCTGGGAGTCCTGCTGTAGGCCTGTTTGATTAGTTGGTAATTTAGCAGACTGAGGGTTTCTCAATCCTCAAAGGAATATAGAGATTACAAAATGGTCACTCGTGTCATGTGACCTTCTTTCTCTACAATGATTTCAAAAGGGATGTTTATCTAGCGTCTGGCTTTGGTTTCAGGACTAATCATGCCCCAGCTTTTGAAAGAGTCACCATCTATGCTAAGGATTTTGTGTTGGGAATCCATTATCTGAGCAGACCCTCTAACTCTGCTAGTGGAGTAAGCTTATAATAATACAAAAGATGTCCATTGTTCCTCAAAGGTCCCCTTTGAAATGGACCTTGGCAGTTCTGTAGCACCTCAGCAAGAATAACAAGCTTTGATCCCTGTAAGAAACCTAGTTTTATGATTATGTTGTCCTTACAATTGGGTGTGAGATTCCACAATAATGAGAGGAGGATGCTTTTGTTCTTCTAACTCCTGTTAGAAGCTTTCAGGACAAATGGCCAATCCTGTGATCAAGTAACTTGGAACAACCATCTTGTTGGGTTCAGCAGAAAGTCCATTTTAAAAATAGCAACAAAAACAAAATGAATTCTGGTGTACACAGTTTGAATATTTTCCATGTCTTATGGACATAACAGTTAATATCCAGTCCATTAAATGCTCTATCTAAACAGAAGCTGCCTGACCTGTTGCAATATTTCTTGCGCTCTGTTTTTACTTCAGATTTGAAATGTTTACATTTGTATCATTGACAAGGTGTTTTGGCAGATTTTCTATCATTTTCAGGAACAACACAAATCTTCTTGGTGTGGAATATACAACATGTTTAACATTGAGGGGCTGCACAGCGTGATTTTCAGTGGTACCTGAATGAAACTCTGATACTTTGAGTGAAAGTGATTAATGTTGATGTGGTTGTGTGAAATGATACCTGACACTGCTGAATAAAACAACATTGTGACAATATTGTCAGGTAAATTGTGAATATAGCATCAGAATAGAAAACATTGCACAAATGTTTGCCTCTATCAGTGATTACAATACCTTCTTAGGTCAACTTGCAATTTCCAATGAGTTTTCAAACCACACTATTTCTGGTTAGTTGCACACAGTAATTTTACACCATTCTGGAATTGCATCCACTCCAAGAACTCTACACTGCAGTGATCATTGTTTCCTAAATAATGAAATATTTTTGAAATCTTGCTGCCATTCAGTTAGTTATGCTGTCCAAGGAAATTACCACCTCAGTGTCACACCTTCATTACTTATGAATGAGACAATTAATCATCATAGACAACAGAATCTATAATTTGTCAAGTGATCCAGATTTGCATTCTTAACTCATTGTATGGAGTACCTAAAGATCCCTATCCAAAATGTTTCTGCTTTCAACAAGTATAATGAAATATTGGTGTATTAATTATTGAGTTGTAATGTACAAGGACCTTTAAGGGAATGTATCTTAGACTGCTGTCCATCACTATCCACCACAAGACCGGGTATGATATATAATCCCATGACTCTATAGGCAGAGCACAACAGTAGTCCTGCAGGTCAGATATGCCTCTCAGTTACCATTGTCTGTATATGGTCTTATTTTCAAATAAAGAGCCCACATTACGGTTTTACCAATATTTGTCGTGTGATTGACAGGTTTGTGATAAACAGAAAAATGCAACATGCTGGCAGTGGTTGTAGTGAATAATTTTTGAAGATTTGACTGAATATTAAGATTACACAGTTAAAACAGGTTTACAAAACATTCCCCAAAAAACCCAATAGGTCAGAACATGCAGGTAAACTACTTGGCAACAGCTTCCTTATAGATTTTATCCATAAAAATTCAGTAATATTACCCAAGGCAAAAACTGCTGCTACTTTAATAAAGTATATAACACGGCTTCTCACTCTCTTCCACTTTGCTATGGAACTGAAGGAAGCTCAGAGACAGGCTGCTTTCTGGAAACAAAGGCTTTTCTGGCTTGAAACTGGATGGCTGCTTCAAATTCACAACTTTTCTCAGCACAGAGCTGGTCTCAGGACATCTCCTCCACACAGCCAACACAACTAAACATCTTTTCTTAAATATTCTTTTCCCCTTTGATCTAAGACTCTATTGCTCTGAGCATCTCTTTGAACTCAATTTGCCAAAAGTATCAAAATCTTTCATGTTTTCCTATTGCCTCTACTTGCAGGTAAAATCAAACTTAATAACCTTTCCTTGTTTACCTATGAAAACTTTATATGTTGCAAAACTCCCTTGTCCCCACCTCTAAACTCCCTTTGAAACTTAACTGAAAAATCAAGTTCCTACTTATAAGACAAAATTTCAAAACAAACTATTTACTTGTAAATTTAACATCACCACAGCCTCTCAGTACAAATGCATATATCTATCCCCTTTACTTCCATCTCTCTGCTCCCACAGACAAGCTGTCTTTACTAACCTTCCTCCAGTTTAATTACACACACATATACAGTCACAGCCTTCTTTACAGAATACCACCATATTCCTAAAAATAATTTTAGAATAACATCCATATTCACAATATTCAAAAATAACTTAGGCCAGGGTTTCTCCTATGGTAGGCGGGCTTGGCGGGAGCAGGTGGGGGTGGGCGCGAAGCCAATCACCGCCTGTGATCGGCTGCGCGCCGCCATTTTACATGGGTGGGCCAATTAAGGCCCGCAAAAGAGCGCAGCAATCTCCCTGAGGCACGGAGCTGCCTCAGGGAGATTGAATGTATGTTAAAATAATTAAAGAATTGATTTAAAAATTTATTTAAACATGTCCCCTCATGTGACTGTGTCACATGAGTGGGGACATGTTTTTATATTTATGAAAATTAATGTATTTATTTAATAAAAGCTTCAGGAAAACTCATCCCGCTCATGGATGATGTTTCCTGAAAAACGCGAGGCCGCTTGGGCTTTCTGCCTGCTCGCCGACCTTAAGGTTGGACGGACAGCATTCTCAAGTCGCTTAATTAATTTCTTAATAGGCTGTTTACATTTCGGCAGGTGTGCAGCTGACTCCAGCGCGCACCAGCCAAATGAAATATCGTGATGATGTTGGGACGCATGCCTGGCATCATCGTGTGTCATTTTATGCTGACCCGAAAATTCTGCCCATAATTTTCTTTTGATGTAATGTTATAGTTTTTAATTATTTGAGGATATAATTTTAATTTAGAGGAAAGCAGATGTTGTGGTATGATGTGCATGTACCTTTAAGGTAAACATAAGTTAAACTGCTGTCTATCACTACCCACCACAAGGCAGTATGTGATGTATAATCCCATGATTCTGTACTGCAGCAGTCCTACAGGTCAGATATGTCAACATAGCCTTCCAGTTACCATTGTCTATAAATAGTCTTGTGGTGTTATTATAATGATATAATACATTAGCTTAATGAACTGATGAGTCCACGAGCCTCTAGAGCATAACGGTGATCTGCTGGCATGCCCAGGCCTTGTGATAGTAACATTGTCCAGAGACTTCTTTAAAATTGTTCATAGTGATCTGTGGGATTGTTATTCTTGGATGTTGTCCCTGCTTGCATTTGGAATCTTGTCCGAGATGCAATAGGACTATACGATGGTTGAGGAGCTGGAATGGATCTGATTTGTTCTTGGCTATACCTCACCATTATGCTTTTGCACGTAATGACTTGATAGGACCTTGGTTTTGAATAATTCTGTGTCACCTCAGTTGGTTGTCACATTCCTTCTGTGGGGTCTTGGATGCAAACATGTTGTCGCAACTATAAACAAGGCAATTCTGTACCTGTGGTTTTATCTTGCATGTTGGTCATATTCTCTTGTAATTTTAAAAGTTGTTATCTAGTTTCTGAGAGAGTAGAATGATAAGAGTAGGCAAATTGCTCTGCACTGGTCTGCCAAACATGAGCTTTGCCGGTGATGGAAGAGTTGCACTTGAAGGCGTCGCTCTCAGATGTAACAACGTAATGTGTAGATTTTGCTTAGTCTGTCTACAATTGAAAATTAGAGATTTCACCATGTGAATCATTCATTCAGCTTAGCCGTTTGATCTAAGGTAATGGGGAGAAGAAGTAATGTGATCTATATTCCACTTCTCACACATGTCCTAAAATATCATACCAATAATTTGTGGACCGTTATCCATAAGGATCTCTCAAGGCACACTAAATAAACTGAAAATAGCACTTAGAGTGTGTGCAACAGTTATGCTTGACATATTGAGCAATTGTCAAATAATGGGGTATATGGTAAAGTAGTCGACAATAATGATGAAGTCAGTGCCTTGGGCATGAAAGAGGATGCGATTTTGGACATAGATGGGTGGGAACTTCATGTAGAATCAATGGTGCTTTGTGCTGACTTGGCATAGGCTCTTGACATGCCTCGCACTTGTTATGGACAGGAGGGGGTTTAATTTAAACAGCCCTGATTCTTCCTCTCGCGACCTTTCCATTAATAGAAAGGTGTTTTGATTTGCTTCCCCCTTTACAGTGGTAGTGTGTTTCCAACTCCTCAGTTTTGGTGTGATCCAATCTTCTGTCAATAATCCCACAGCAAACTCATGATAGGATGCACTCAAAGTGTTAGTTCATTTGCACACACTCTAAACGTGCGAGTGGGGTGGCTACATAGTCCGCGGTGCACTCTTACAGTAAAAGAGGGGTAGAAGAAGAAAGATGTACAGGGCAAAGACCACAGAGAAAATAATTATTGTTTCACCTGTGTCTAGAGTGCATAATTAATGTCTAATAGTGAATTCCTTCACAGAGGTCGGCAGGCTGAACTGATGCTGATAGTTCACTTTTCTAGTAGAGTTGACTTCCACGATGAGATGGGCACTCAGAGATGAATCAGACTTGAAGGCATTGGCACAGAGGTTCCAGTTCGGAGGGGCCAGGTATTCAGGCTGGGCAAAAAGTCTACATAGGGATATAGTTAGGTTAAGTGAGTGGGCAAAAACTTGGCACACATAATAGTATGTAGGAAAATGAAAGGTTATGCACTTTGGCAGGAAGGACAGAGGAGCTGAATATTATTTACATGGAGAAAGACTGCAGAAAGCTGCAGCACAGAGGGATTTGGGAGTCCTCATACATGAATCCCAAAAAGCTAACATTCAAGTTCAGCAAGTAATAGGGAAGGCAAATGGAATGTTAGCCTTTATTTCAAAGGGAATGGAATATAAAAATAGGGAAGTCTTGCTAAAACTATACAAGGCACTAGCTAGACCACACCTAGAATACTGTGAACAATTTTGGTCCCCTTATCTAAGGAAAGATAAAATGGCATTGGAGATAGTCCAGAGAAGGCTCACTAGGTTGATCCCAGGTATTGGAGGGAATTTCTTATGAGGAGAGGTTAAGTAGGTTGGGCCTGTACTCATTAGAGTTTAGAAGAATGAGAGGCGACCTTATTGAAACATCTAAGATTCTTATGGAGCTTGACAGAGGAGACACTGAGAGGTTGTTTCCCCCTGTGGAAGAGTCTAGGACCAGAGGGTGTAATCTCAGAGTAAGAGTGGTCTCCCATTTAAAACAGAGATGAGGAGGAATTTCTTCTCTCAGAGAGTACTGAATCTGTGGAATTATTTATTGCAGAGGGCTGTAGAGGCTGGGTCGTTAATTATATTTGAGGCTGAGAGAGACAGATTTTTAATCAGTAAGGGAATCAAGGGTTATGGGGAGAAGGCAGGAAAGTGGAGTTAAGGGTTATCAGATCAGCCATGATCTCATTGAATGGTGGAGTAGACTCAATGGGCCAAAAGGCCTATTTCTGCTTCTACGTCTTATGGACAGAGCCCATTTTCTGTGCTGCTCTTTGTAGATGGTAAAGACGGCAGACTGAGCTTTGCAGCTCCACAAAGCAATATTACTGGTTCCACCAGATGATGGTTCGTGTCACATGTCTTCCATCTCTCTACACTACCTTTGACAAAGGACATGTATTCCTTGCCTGGGTCCCCGAGATTGTTAAATGCCCCAGCCATTAAGAATTGAAAGGAAGGTTGCAGGGCTATTTGTCCTTGCAGACTAATAGACACTGGCTGGGTTCTGAAATGGAGATGGGTTTTGTATAGTTCTCTTTGAATTTGTTCTCTGCATACCACAGTGGGGTCATTAGGGTCTCTTCAAAGATAACAAGGTGTAAGCTTTTTGAAACTGGCAAATAGCTCCTTTTGTTCAGGTTCACATACAGACATAGCTTCAGCTATTTTGAAAGGGTCTTTGTCCAGTTTTTATCTATGCCCATGTATGAGTAATAAAGTTGTTTAAGAACGTTAGGTCGCAAAGATTCTAGTCTGGTGACCTGCCTGTCTTTAAAAATGACCCCCTGAGAGATACCTAGCTCATCCCAACAAGGCCAAATGGTCTCTCATGTTCATGGGCATGCTGAATTGAATCAGGCCATCCTTCAAGGATGGTTTTCCATAGTTTCTGTAGTGTAGAATCTTTCATCATTCTTCTTGTAGCTGCCGCCAATTTCGCTGGGCAAAATGTACCAGATCAATTGACAGACTTGCATTCTCCTGCAAGTGTAATGTTGCAGCTCCCTTAAAACTGCCAATTTTGTTGAAACATTCTGGATATTTTGATGTTAGGTCATGAGCTGAGGAGTTAGGAGTAGTTTCTGAGGTTGATCTGCCTTGTGATGTCTGACTGATTCCATGGATTTTTGTTAGTGTGAAGTCACAGCAAGTTAATAGACCTGCAATCACTGGACCTTTAGTCTCCATGATGTAGAACATCTGTGATACCCAGGAGGATTTATTGTACATACACCCCAGGGCTATGGATGCTGAATATGGAGTTATTAAACCAATGTACGCTGAAAGTTTCACAGTATGTTTCACCATGGCCTGCCATGTCTGTTGCTTACATGTGTTTTAGAATTTACAGAGGTATTATGTTGGCACTTGCCCCATGTCAATCTTGGCCAATAATGAATAGTTACCTACTTTTGTAGGATGGACAATTTGAATCATGGCAAACGCCTTGGACAGTGTGATGGCATCTATGTTTTCCATGAGATTGACAGTGTAAAACATGTGTTCATCACTCTCCACCTCATATTGCACATCATCATCATTTTCTAGATTGTCAATCACCTCATGTGTCTGTTTCAGACAGGATATCAGATGGTCAGACTTATTGCTTGAAGGTACCCATTGTGTATGGTCTGTTTTGATTAATGCACAGTTCTTTGTAGCTGCATCAGCCTTAGCTCTAGTGCACTGCCACTGCCAATGCTCTCTGTCACATGCCTTGCAAAATTGATGAAAAGCTGAGCATTTCCTTGATGCATGCAGATGACCCAACCTTCCACATTTCTTGCTAGGTTTGGGTGTTCTAGTGAGTGTGTCAACAATTGGGGCTGTACTTAGCACCTGTAAGCTTTGTCAACCTGTGAATATCACTTTGTACTTATGTTCATCCTTGAGTAACACTTTGATGCTATACGATTTGGGCTTGTGTGGCAGATCTGTCTGGATCACCAACTCAACAATTCTGTCTGCTATCTCTGCTGTTGAAAAATCACAGTATGTATCCTTTTCTCTGCATCTGCTGATGAAGTGGTCTATGGATTCTTTGTCGAAATGACATGAACTCTAGCAAATGAATATGGAAGTTTAACTTGATTTTGAACCAGTCTTCCAATGTAGTTTGAGGTTTGACTTTCCCTTGCTCACTATTGACCCAGTACTCACCCTGGTCATTTACCTTTCCCGACTGAGCTAACCCAGTGCTGGTCCTCTCAACACACTGTCCTATTAATGGAACTGATAGGCTATATGTTGCAATCGCAACATGAGGGATCTGCCTGTTTACCAACTCATTACTTGAGCACTATCTTGGTGCCATGTCTCCAATGCTTTTCTTGCATGCCACACTTTCAACACACACCAATGCTGCCACTTCATTGTGGCCTGGCCAAAACTTTGAGGGTCATCTCATGCCATGTAGCATGATCTAAGGCTGTACATGGTGTCAACCTATACTTAATCTTGCTGCCACCTGTCTTACCACCCCTGATCACCATGTTGTGTTATTATAATGATATAATACCTTGGGCTTACTTACTGTACAAGACACAAGGCACCAATTGGTCAGAAGTGATTAGGTAAGCACATGGGTTCCTTTCTTTAGACTAGCTACATGAGAATAGTTATACATAGGTATAAAGCTTGAAGGTGTTAGAGCTGTGTGTGTGCTCTGCTCAAAGCAAAGGTGAAACTAAGACTGGATCACATAGCATATTTCCCTTCTAGTGATGTCATGCTGATATCCATTAAAGGCATATTACAACACATCTTATCTTCAAATAAAGAACCCACATTATTGTTTTCCCAATCTTGTCATATGATTGATATGTTTGTGATAAACTGAAGAATGTGACATTAACAATTTAAATGAAAATCAAAAGCATGCAATAGAAAATTTGTTCATAGTTCATAACTATGATAATTAACATGATACATCTATTAAAGTTTTGACTAGGAAAGCATTTATGTAGTTCAGGTTCTCAGGTCATATCAAAGTACCTCACATCTAATTAATGATTTATGAACAGGGCCAGTACAACCAACAGGCAAACTAGGCTGTCACCCAAAGGCAGCAAAACTTGGGGTGTGGCAAAAAAACTGCCAGCTTTTAAAAAAAAATCAGAATGATTTTCCAATGAATCACAAAGCTGTCCGAACTTCTTTCCAGCTCTCAGCCACTTTCAGGGGTTTTTTTAGCTGCTGAGAACCAGAACTGACTGCAGAGTTGTGATTGGAGGAACAGTGAATGCAGAAGAGATGGAGCTGCTCTTGCAATCAAAGATTCTCTCTCTCCCACCCTTGCTGTTTCAGCTCCTCCAATCATGGATTCTGTTTCACTTGCTTTTCCTGTAACTCCCCAATCAAAGATTCTGTATCTGGAGGAGCAGAAATAGTGGCAGATAGGGAATCCGTGATTGGGTGAGCTGGAACAAGAAACGTGGAAGAGACAGAATCTGTGATTGGAAGAGCTGCTCTGTCTCTCCTGCGCTCACTGTTCCTCCAATCATAACTTTGGCTGGTCCTAGGAGACTTTTAGCTTGTCCACTCTCACTGCCAGGCCGCTGATGGCGGTGGCTGAAGTGAAAAGTTTGCTGTCCTGTTCTCGGTCCCCAAGCTTCTGTGGAACCTTATCCCTGTTGTGCAGTAGTCTCAGTCAGTGGCCTCAGTGAGGTACTCATCCCATTGTAGAGGACCTCCAGGTAGTTGCTCTTGGAGTCGGTTCTCTTGTTAATGTTAAAGCAACTCTCCAGGTGGACCAAGCACTTGGAAGTGCCCACATAGTGCCTCCATTTGAACTATCACTTTGAACCATCAGTTATTCAATAAGCTATCAGTGACTTTGTTCATTTTCCTAATTAATATTTGGATTTCAGCTTCCTCTCTGTTTTATTAATATTAGTAGGGAATTTGGTTTATGAATGAGACTTAAGTAAAGCTAAAGTCGTTATCCACAAAAGGGGTGTTTAAACTGCTTTTATACTCTGCTAATACCATTGGTCCAGAGGGCCTGCATATTGGGAGTTGGCAGCACTAGTACAATATAAAAATGGTGTCAAAATTTGAATCTATAAACATGCTCCACTTAGTTCCAAGTGAAGTTTAATAGCTTCTTACATCAATATTCCCTGTGCCCTGTGTATTGTATTGCTGGTCAGTGATTCCTTTTATTGTGTGGATATGCTTCATAGGATTATTCTGGAGAAAATTATAGTCATTAATTGCAAATGCAGCATGCTGTGCCTTTTCACTACCAAAGGAACCTTATATTTCTCTAAGTGTGTGTGTTTTGTGCACGTGTGTGCTTTGTTATTGCAAAGACCCTGATAAAGAAATAAACAGGTCACATGGCATCTTTTCAGATGGGGTAGAGTGGGGTAGGGTGTGGGGGGCAGAAGGCTGAAGTTTCACCTAGTACTCTTGCATTGGCTCTCCTATGTGTATTTACTGTTACTTTGTATGTATATAGTAATCAATTTGGAGATAGCACTGCCCCACATACAGAGATGAGGTTTTGGTTGCGAAATAATATTAGCTAAGAGTACAGAATATGGGAAAATTACTCATGAAAACTGGTTCATCAGTTTACCATCTCATTTAAAAGGTTGACACCTCAGACAGTGCCGTACATATCGAAATGTCAGTCTGTGTTTGCACTGAAGAGTTGGATTGGGGCTGCAACTTACAACTTTCTGACTCAGGTAAGAGAGCTCCACCTCTCAGCTAAATTAACATTGTCATCTGCAGGTAAAACTCCCCTTTGTCAATGATAAAGAATGGATTTATCTCAAATTGTTAAACTGAATGTGTTATCACCATAGTTGCATTTCAGCAACAAGCTATTAGCAAACCCTTATTACAAACATCCTATTTCAACAAGTTAGAGAAAAAACTTAAAATACAATGATATATAAAGATTATGAAAAGATAAATAATATTATAGTACTCTATACATTTGCACCCAAAAAGACCATATAAATATTGAGTATGGTGTGTAAACTGCTATAAATTGCTGCCTAGGTTGTAATTTTCTTGCAATAGGATATTAAATTTGCTTGTGATGATGCTTTTACACCATACAGATGTATATGCATATATGCATACTGCTGGGTGAGGCCAAATTTTAAAAATATAATTTGTATAATGAATGTCATTTATAAGTGCCATTAGTCATTTCTCCTTCACCCCTGGTGCTCCAAGCTTTCTTCAACCATTTGCTTAGCTTTCCATTTGCTTATCCATTCTTCGAAAGCACTATAATGCTCCTTACCTATAGCCAAAGCTGAGTAAATGTTGATATAAGTGCAAACGATAGTTTTTAATGAGTGAAAAATTAAGTAAGCTCCAAACCATGCTCAAAACCATAAGGAGTCTAGACAGAGTAAGTAGAGACAAACTGCTTCCATTGGCAGAAGGGTTGAGACCAAAGGACACCAATTTAAAGTGATTGGCAAAATCGCCAATGGTAACATGAGGAAAAACTTTTTTAATGCACTGAGTGTTTAGGATCTGCAATGCACTCCATGAGAGGCTGGTGGAGACAAATTTAATCTTGGCTTTGAAAAATGAATTGAATAAGCACCTAAAGAGAAAAGCTGCAGGACCACTGGGAAAGGTTACGTGCATGGGGCTAGTCGAGTTGCTCTCATAGAGAGCTAGCACACACAAGACAGGGTGAATGACCTCCTTCTGTGTTGTAAACATTCTAATTCTAATTTTGTGAAATACAACTCCCTCTCATAGAAGCTGTTTCTAACACTGGCATAAGAAATCAGTGGAAGCCGGGAAAGTTAGAGAAAACCCAAGACAGGTTCCACTGAGTAGTCTCCCCAGTCTTAGGGGACAGAAGGTTCAGACCAATTTAAACAGAAACATTAAAATTGAGAGTTGCTGCTATCCTGGATATTTAGGGAGATCACTTCACCTTGTCATTGTTGTCATTGGCTGTGTAAGTGACTGGACATTGGATACTTATTGAGCAAGTAATTTGTGAAGCAAATTCACTCAGAAGCTTGTACTTCCACTGCCTCTGGGCTTTCAAGCAAAATTGTGGTACTCAAACAATAAATTGGTTGGGCAGGAGTGGGCGCGGAGCTGATCGCCGCCAGCAATTGGCTCTGTGCCGCCATTTTATGCGGGCGGGACAATTAAGGCCCACCCAGCGTAAATCGCGGCTCCTGAGATCACCGGGAAGGGGTGGGTAGCGTCAGGAGACCAATGACCGCCGGGTCCAATGGTGATCCGGCGGCCTATTCAAAAACAGGCAGCTGTCCTAAGGCTGCCACTGATGTTGGTCAGGATCATGATGGATAATGTCCGTGGAGAGCAGGCCAGGCAGGAGGGCAGGTCGGCAGGGCAGCCGGCCCCGAGGTTCTCGGATGAGTGCCTCGCTGCCCTCCTCGAGGAGGTGGCAGCACACTGCAAGATCCTGGTGCCAAAGGACGAGAGGAAGAGGCCCCCCCACAGAACTAAACATGCCTGGGAGGAAGTGGCAGAATGGGTCACAATGTGATGAGAGGCACTTGGGTGCATTGCCGCAAGTGGTTTAATGACCTCTTGTGATCGGGAAGGGTGAGTATCATGTTGGCATGGCTCACTTAGCTCAGCAGTTAGGTTGCCCCCCCCTCTCCGCAACTCAGAATTTTGTTTTTGTATTCATTCATTCACGGGATGTGGCTTTCGCTGGGTGGGCCAGCATTTATTGCCCATCCCTAGTTGCCAGTGAGAAGGTAGTGCTGAGCTGCCTTCTGGATCTGCTGCATGTGGTGCAGGAACACCCACAGTGCTGTTTGGGGGTGAGTTCCAGGATTTTGACCTAGTGACAGTGGAGGAGCGGCGAAACATTTCCAAGTTAGGATGCTGAGTGACTTGGAGGGGAACTTTCAGGTGGCGGTGTTCCCATCTATCTGCTGTCCTTCTAGGTGCTAGTGTTTGTGGGTCTGGAAGGTCTTAGAGTGTGAGTGGCAAATGTGATGGAGGCAGCATCTGGGAAAGGGGATGAGTCCTGTCTGCTTGGAATGAATGTTTAGAGGCTCCAGGTTCACGAATCGGATGAGCCCGGCAAGGTTTTCCTCAAGTGGGGTTGGCAAGGCTACAATGGGCAATGCACGTAAAGGGTGGACTAATCATTGTTCCTCTCTCCTTTCAGGAGAAGACAGCACACAATAATGCAGAGCGGCTGCGGACTGGCAGAGGGCAGCCCCACCTTCTCATCATGACCAGATACAAGAAGGAGGCACTGGAGCTGGAGGGGCGCCATGCGCCCAGGTCAACCAGCAGCAGTGAGGTTGGGGTGCCAGTGGGAGGTAAGAGTGCTGTGCCCTGAGGTCACAATGTCGTCAGTGCAAACATTCCACTGTTGCCTGTATATTGATTTCAGCATCCGATATGGGATGCCGATTGATAATGGAAGGAGGAGCGCATCCTGATCCGGGTGCCAGACATGCACGTTAACAGTATAACGACTTCAACTAATCAAATGTCCTTGTTCTTCCTTTCAGCCTCACCAGAGCACGCCCAGACTCAGGAGGCAGAGGGGCCGCCGCTGACCCCTGAGGGCACAGAAGGCATTATTGCACCAACATCACACCCTCTCAGCCAGGCAGGCACCAGCACAGATACCAGCACCTCGGTGGGAATAAGATCGTCGGCTAGTATCTCGGTGCACAGCGGTGAGGGCACTTCACATTCACTTGAGGTGTAGGCGGAGGCAGAGAGCACCCAAGGCACCGACAGTCGGGGTACTGCTGGGGACCAGGAACATGCTCAGTTGAAGGCTGATAATGGGCTTCTGGAGTCGTCCCTGAGGCAGAAGATTCTGGAAGTCCACCAGGGCGTGCGGGAGGATCCAGCAGAGATACATGAGGGAATGCGTGCCATGGTCTCTGTGATAGAGGAGTCCATGTGGAGAATGAGCAATGCAATAACCCTCATGGCCGAGCGCAATGCATCCTCCATGGAGAGAGTGGCGACTCTCGTGGAGAGGCTCCTCCAGGAGAACAATCAGGGCTTCCTGGGGATGCACTCGGACCTGCAAGCCCTCACAGCGGCAATGACCTCAGGTGGTCAGTGTCAGTGTGGGAGATGGATTGGGCACCCAGTATCCCAACTAGGTGCCCATCCATCAATGGTGAGCAGGGAGGTCCAAAGCGACCTCACGTTGGGGCACGAGCTGCCTGTCATCTCTGCGGGCTCCTCTCAGGGAGCTCCAGATGATGGCAGCAGCTCGTTTGCCCCTCTACCAGTGATGGTGGCATCTGATGAGGCTGCGGTGACTGGGGAGATGCCACCCATGCCACTGGCCGCTCCCTCCCAGTTGGGGCCAGAACAGGCTCCACGGGCCAGAGTACACTGCCAAGGTCATCAAGGCAACAGAGAGCAGACAGCAGAGTGAGGAGGCTCTCTCCAATGCCAGTGCCAGTGACGGGGGGAGCACCTAGACGTAGCACCCGAAATGTAAGCGTAAATCACCTTAGACACAACACGGGCTTATCACTAGTGGCTTTCTTTTGCCTCACGTTTAAGTTGCTTTTAAGTCGGTGTGCTGTTCAACACCTTTTAATGAACTTTGATTCCTGTATGCATGTTGCCAATCATTAAATGTTTTGGTTCTCAACAAGCCTCTGGGTGCTTCATTAGCTCTGCAGGTGAAGGGGAACCTATGATGTTATGAGTGGCTTGTTTGTCATTGAGCCTTATTGAAAAGGCTCATAGTTCATATTGTTCACCAAGCAAATGTTGCTCTCAGGTATCGAGTATGGAGCCTACGGCCCTGGCATGTGTTGGTGGTTCACCTTTGGTAGGTTAGCTGAAGGAGCATTGGATCAAAGCCTCACGTGTCCCTGCCTCCCTCGAGGTTGCCCAGGTCAGCGTCTATTCCCTCAGCGTCCTCCTGAGCCTGCTTCTCCTCAGACTCACTACTGGACTCACTGTCTGCAGCCAGAGCATCTGCATCTACATCTTCTTCCTCCAGTACGTCCCCCTTTCCAGCGCCAGCTTGTGGAGAGCACAGCATGTAACCACTATCAGCGACACACAATCTGGGGGGTACTGGAGTGCGACCCCTGAACGGTCCTGGCATCGGAAGCACATCCTGAGAAGACTGATGATTCGCTCTATCATGGCCCTTGTGGAGCCCTGGCTCCTATTGTACCGCTGCTCAGCTTCTGTTCTTGGATGGTGGAGAGGTGATATGAGCCACCTTTTTGAGGGGACAGCTCTTGTCACCCAGTAGCCATCCATCCAGCTGGGCTGGAGTAGTGAAGAGCCCCGGCACCTGGGAGTGCCTCAAGATGTAGGCGTCATGGGAGCTGTTTGGGTACCTTGCACAGACTTGTAGAATCTGCATCCTGTGATCACACACTATCTGCACGTTCATGGGGTGGAAGCTCTTCCTGTTGATGAAGGCTCCCGGCTCACCCACTGGCGCCATGATGGCCACATGTGTGCAGTCTATTGCACCCTGGACGCGGGGGAACCCAGCAATCGTGGCAAAGCCTCTGGCTTGCTCCACCTGGCTGGCCTCATCCGAGCGGTAGTGAATGAAAGTCAATGCACGCCTGAACAGAGCGTGTGTCACTAGCTTGACACGACTGTGGACAGCTGATTGGGAGACTCCATAAAGATCAACCACTGACCCCTGGAAAGAGCCGGAGGCATAGAAGTTGAGGGCAACCGTGACCTTCAGTGCCTCTGGCATGGGGTGTCCACCCACACAGCTGGAGCTGATCTCAGGATCAAGCATCTGACAGATGGAAGTCACTGACTCCCTTGAGAGACATAGCCTCCTTCAGCACTGCACCTCAAACATATTAAGGTACTGCATTGCCGCCTGTGAACCCTGGCAGCAGGGTAGTGGTGTCTTCTGCAGCCCCTTCCATCTTGCACTTCCTGTTCGCCCTGTGCCCCGTGTGCCTGTGCCTGTCCTCCCACAGGTGGCTCCCCTGCAGGCTGAATGTGGACTTCTGGCCTCCTCCCGCTTCTGGCCCTCTCTTCCTCCTCAGAGGAGGTCCTTCCAGCAGAGAGCACAACCCCCATTCCCAGGGTAAGAGAAGGCTGCCTGATACCTGGAAGGCCCCAAATGTTATGATTCCTCCGGAGTCCTGAACTGAAGCCTGTTATTTCTGTTAAAGGAGCTCTGAAGAGAAATTAAGTTGTCCTGTTCACACAGGCAAGTAGCCGTAAGTAAAAAACTAAAGTTCTAACTATTGGCGTTAGCAAGCCCACTCACCCCTCTTATCCTGCCCATGGATGAGGTTTCTAAAAATGTGCCTACTCAGCTGCCCATTGCGCCCGTGCGATGCACTGAAAATTGCACGGGCTGCGAAAAATTGTCTTCAATTGCTGCCTCAAGGGCCTTAACTGGCCCGTTAATTAATGGCGGGTGCGCCTCGGAACTGATCGTGCTTCCGCCTTCCGAAATACCGCGATGGCGTGCGGTGATGTCGGGACGCATGCCCAACGTCATCACACGTTATTTTTCACGTCGGTGTGTCGGGCCCACCCCGCAGGCTGACCGGAAAATTCTGCCCTATGTGTGTAAAACAGATTTTATTCGCAGTGCTTTAAAATATCTACTCCATGCTTCAGCTTTAGCTTCCAATTTTTTTGTGTGTTTACTTTTCTCTGAGTCCACACCCAGGCTTAACTAATAAAGCACAGTGGGCACCAATAATAAACAGATTCACATAATCTAACAGAGTATAATTGAGCACTACACCCAGCAGATAGATAGTTTAGAAGTTAATGTTTCAGTTCAATGTCCTTTTATCAGAACTTCCATTTTATTTCAGATTTCCAGCATCTGCAGTATTTTGCTTTTGTAAATTTATTCAGCTTTTTAGCAACACTGCGCAATTCCTCAACTTCATAAAGACTTGTCAGAAGAGATGGAAATTTACTTTAAACCATTTTATTGTGTCCTCCCCCACATCTTTAATTAGGTCCACTGTTTGACCTTGAGCAGCATGGTTTGGTGTTACATGAAACATCTATTGATGTTTTATTAATGTTAAGTTTGCTAACTAGAATCACAACACCCCTAATGAAGACCCTCACTGAAACTGAGAACTTAAGATCATGACAAACTACATGAAAGCTGAACAATTTTGCATGCTTTAGCATTCCCAACATAAATGACCACCTTTGGCAAGCGGGATCATATAAATTAGCCCTTTTTATATTCTCAGAATGTCCCAATGTACATTCCAACCAGTTAAGTACTTTTGAAGTGTAGTCACCATTATAATGTAGGGAAATATAACAACAACCATAAACAAAAATTTAGCTTTTGTTGATGATTTGTTTATGCTTATAGTAAGTGAAGGTATAAGCTGAATCGCATCGCACTGATATGTACATTACTTCACAAGGTTTCAGAGATTCATATTTTAGTTATGAAAATGGTTAAGACAGAGGAAGAATTTATGAGATGAAACAAGCAAGTAGAATGTCAAAATGGCTTGGCAAAAATTGCCCATAAATATCAAACATTAAGGGGGAGTTTAAAGCTGCTGGGAGGCTTCTTGAAAAATCTTCAAAGTGGTGCTAAGACTGAAAATTGTTTCAGCCATTGATCAGACTGAAGCTACAGGGTATATGACCCATGAGAGCTCTAAAATGCTCAAAGATATAGATAATGTAAATATCAGTAAGCTTTTTGACTCTGAGTTTTGCTGATGATGCAAAGTTAGGGAGGAAAGTAACTTATGAAGAGGACATAAGGGGTCTGCAGAGGGATATAGATAGGTTAAATGAATGGGCTAAAACTCAGCAGATGGAGTATAATGTGGGAAAATATGAATTTGCCCACTTTGGCAGGAAGAATATAAAAATAGCATATTATTTAAATTGAGAGAGATTGCAGAAGTCTGAGGTACAGAGGATCTGGGTGCTCTGGTACATGAATCAATAAAAGTTAGTATGCAGATACAGCAAGTGATTAGGGAGGCAAATTGAATGCTGTTATTTATTACAAGGGGATGGAATATAAAAGTAAGGTTGTTTTGCTACAGCTGTGCAGGCTATTGGTGAGACCACATCGAGAGTATTGTGCTCAGTTTTGGTCTCCTTATTTAAGAAAGGACATAATTGAATTAGAAGCATTTCAGAGAAGGTTCACTGAACTGATTCCTGGGATGCGGAGTTATCTTATGAGGAAAGGTTAGACAAGCTGGGCCTGTACCCATTGAAGTTCAGAATAATGAGAGGTGATCTTACTAAAACATATAGGGCAGGATTTTACATTCAGCGGGTGGGTGCGCACCCAAACCCATCGGACGTAAAATCACGTGTGATGACATCGGGGAGCATTCCAACGTCATCGCGTACTCACGCGATTCTTCGGTCGGTGGGCACGCACAAGAGTCAGCAGAGTGCCCACTGACAATTAAGAGGCCTATTAAGGCCCTTAATCAAATAATTGAATGCTAATTTCCACTGCCCGGCCAACCTTATTGTTGGCGGGTGGGCAAATCGGCCAGGCAGCCTTTGGATTTTTTATGAAACCTCATCCACGGGCAGGATGATGTTTCCAGCAGTAATTAAAAAGAAATAAAAATGTTTACACATCATTTTCGAAATGTCCCTGTTCATGTGACTGACTCACATGGGGGGACATGTTTCCCTCATTTTTAAAATCTTTATTTTTGTATCCACAATTCTTCACTTCCCTGAGGCAGCTCTGTGCCCTCAGGGAGCTTTCAGTGCATGCTCCCCCTGCACACGTGAAGACTTTAGTGCTTGCACTCTTCCCACCCCCACCCTGGCAGCGCTGAGCTCCTCACCGCGCCTTTCACGCTGGCTGGTTGTTAATTGGCCAGCCAATATGAAATCACGTTCAGGGGCCGATCGTGGCTGGCGGACCGTTTCCCAGGCCCGCCCACCGCACCTGCCCGACGACTGCAAAATCCCGTCCATAAGACCATGAGGGGAGTTGACAGGGTGGGTTCTGAAAGGATGTTTCCCCTTGTGGGAGAGACTAGAACGAGGGACGCAGTCTAAAAATAGGGGATCTCCCATTTAAGATGGAGATGAGGGGAATTTTTTTTCTCTGTCAGAGGGTCATGAGTCTGTGCAACTCTCTTTCCCAGAGAGTGGTGAATGCAGGGTCACCGAATATTTTTAAGGCAGAGGCAGATAGATTCTTGACTAACAAGGGAGTTAAAGGGTATTTGGGGGGTGGGGGTGGTGGGCAGGTAAGTGGAGCTGGGGCCTCAAGGGCCACAATCAGATCAGCTATGATCTTATCGAATGGCAGGCTCGCGGGGCCAAATGGCCTAGTCCTGCTTCTCATTTGTATGTTTGTTTCTTCGTATGTATTTTAAGCATATTACTAAGGATTGGTGGTTAATCAGTTGCTGTGCAATCATGAGGATGAAGGCCTGGGTTTTCACCAATCCGGGATGCATTAGAAGCAGTTCAGAGAAAGTTTACTAGGCTAATACAGGATTGGGCAGGTTTCCTTATGAGAAAAGGTTGGACATGCATCCACTGGAATTTAGAAGAGTGAAAGGTAACTTGATAGAAACCTTTAAGGTCCTGAGGGGCCTTGACAGGGTGAATGTGGAGAGGATGTTTCCTCTTATAGGAGAATCTAGAGCCAGGTGGCACGACTTAAAAATAAGGGGTCACTCATTTAAGACAGAGGTGAAGAGAAATTTTTTCTCTCAAAGGTTCGTGAGCCTTTGGAACTCTCTTCCTCAAAAGGCGGTGGAAGCAGAGCCTTTGAATATTTTTGGGGCAGAGCTAGATAGATTCTTGATTAACAAGGGGGTGAAAGGTTATCGGAGGTAGGTGGGAGGTTACAATCAGATCAGCCATGATCTTATTGAATCGCGGAGCAGGTTAGTCGGGCCGAGTGGCCTACTCCTGCTCCTAGTTCATATGTTCGTATGACTTGGGAGATCTTTAAAAACGATGGCTGGGTCCCGGTTCCGGGATTCCTGACCCCATTGCCAGGGTTTCCGATTTTTGTGAGCGCTGTTTAAGGGTTCAGGCTGGTTCAGGTCAAAAGCCTGCACCCTGCACTCCTGGCTGCATTGTGGGGTTAGGCATGTCCTAGCCCTCTGCAATTTTTATGGAGTCAGACCAGGTTTTCAATGAGCTGTGGTTCATGGCACCTCAGAGGTTCTGTGAACCACAGTCTGCATGAGAGAACCTATTGAAATGTAAGTTAAAAAAGTCCCCCTCATTCCCCCTATGCCAAGCTGTGTCCCGCTACCCTCCCAGCAGAGATCAGAGAGTCAGAGATGTCAATCAAGCAATGTTTTCTCTGTGGCTCAGCTGTTCCATTAAAATAATTGGCTTCTGGGCTCTCAGCCAAATCTCACTATATAAAAACCTGAGCCCCAGAAAAAAAACATTGTTTGATTGGCAGCTCTGGCTCTCTGACCTCTGCTGGCGATCGCACAATGTTTATTTACACAAGTTTAAGAGGTTTTGACTGCTTGCAATTTCAGCTATTGAAACTTTAAAGGGTCTGGATGATTGACACTTATATTGGGCTCGAGTAAAAATGAGTTTTTTTTCAAAAGTGTAGTTATTAATGAATGACTGTGATTTTCAAAGCATTTTTACACATCCTACTGTCACTATAAGGTTAACTGCTTCTATACAACGAATGGCGGGAGAATGGGTAGGGAAGTTCCATAGCATGGCATGGGATCATGAGCAGCCATAGAGATTGTTTTGGGGGCATACCTTGGCATGGGATCATGAGGGGCCATAGGGGATTGGTTGAGAGCATGAAGTGGCATGGATGAGGCATGAGAAGTGTGTGGGGGAGTGAGGGAGTGTGGGGTAGCCCACACCCATCCACCCACAATGAAAATCCTATCCCTGCGGGCACTTTCTCCTGAGGCAGGTGGGCCAAGCTGGGAATTTTCCTGATTCCAGCTACCGCCAAGAGATAGAAATCCAGGCCGAAATGTTTCCCAACCAAGAACAGGTCAAGGTTCAATATTGGAGATGTGAGCATGGACAAATATTATGATTTTTAAAATTATTTTTTGAGGATCAGGGATTCTTGATGCAAGCCATTCTCTCCGGGAATGAAAGAAATAAGGCAAAATCAATGACAAATTGTAAAGTTCTGTGGGAAGAGCAGACTCGGTTGACTGAAAGGCCCCTTTTTATTCTTAAATATCCCTGTATCTAATTTCTGGAAACAATTTCCAGAGCACTCATTGCTGAAAAGAGCAATGAGCCTCAGCAGATAAAGGTATTTATCAAGTTTGGGAACAATTGAGTGAATGTTTTTTAGAATTATTAGGTGACAAATTAACGTGCAAAAACAAAATGTGGGAGTGAAGATGCATGGCTGGGCTCACTAATGGGTTGTGCTTCCTGACGAGAATACAATGGGCAGCCTGATCTACTGCAGTACAGTGTGAGGCAAGCTGCTTGAAGCCAGGCAGTTTACATAAATAATTTCAAATTACTTTGCTGCAGAGAAAAGCTTAATGTCTGCCCTGAAGCTAGGATATTCTGGCCTGCTATGAAATCACATCAGGTCACAGTGAATAACGGTGCTAATTCACTCCAAAAGTGAATTAGCGGCTGCCATTTTAGCAAGTTTTATCTTCTATCACACCCTCTGTGTGAGGTTTTCATGGTCTGCAGTGGGATTTGTCTATGCTGTATAATCTGTTAATCTTTGTTCAATCATTTTAATGTAAATAATGTGAGATAAATTCAAACTCTAGCCAGAAGGTAATTGCTGTTCTGCCATTTGATTTTAAGCCTGAAGGACATCTCTTGTCATTCATCAAACAGCTAATTAATTCTGTTTGGCTAATGGATCTAATTGTCAGTAGTGATGAATTTCTTAGTACAATAGTGATGTAAACAGGCTGGTAGAGGTGTAATAACTTATTAAAATGCATTCCTACAGTGTTTGCCTCATCCATCGAAGCTGTTTTTTACAATATATATTAGACTTTGTATGGTACTGGGGCGGCCGATCCCTGACATGCAGGGTTGGGCTGCAGGTGTTATGTCAAAATGAATTTTTTGGATTTGCAAAAGTGGGTGCCCAGAAAGAGCCTGCCAAGAGCATGTCCTTCAGAGAGCATTCACAGTCCTGGAAACTGGAAATGCCAAGCTCAAAGTCATACATTACCCTGATTCGGACATATATTGCCATTATTTCATTGTCGCTGAGTCAAAATTCCTGGTACTGCCTACAAAGCAGCCTAGCAGAAGTTTCACTACATGATTCAACGCTGGCCTTGCTAGGAACATCATTATCCCAAGAATGATTTTTTTAAAAGGAACTAATGAGGATAATAGTCATGTCCCAGCTGCTCCATTTGTGCTTAAAAATGGGGAGGCAGCAGGATCATAATCATGTGTGGGAAAGCTATAGGGCTATATTTCCTTCCTTGTGGATTTTTGGGTGCATCTGGATCTAGGTAGCCACAATCCTGTTGGAAATAAGCATAACCTTCATCAATATGTTCTAATCAGGGTCAAATGACATAACTATGACCATCAACAATATTTTTGGCCCTGTTTGTGTTACCACCATCAGTTTCTGCGCACACTCACAAGTCAAGTGTGGTACAAGTGTGGTAGCTGCTTCCAGGGATTTTTAAAAGGTCCTTCAACTGTTCTCAGATGGAACTGAAAAATATTTTGTGAGACATTTTACAAACTTGCCTTTGATAGTAGCTTTATGACATTTATGTGATTTCAAGGTACTTGTAGTTACTGATGGACCTTCTAAATCATTCAGTGGCTTTGACCATCAAACTTATTTCTTCAAGGTGTTCATTCTGGGAACCCCACAAGGTTAAGAGCAGATGTGGGGGGGTGAGGAGCAAAGAGCAAAAAACCTGTAGCTGGAGAGAACAAATGGAAGGAGGCATGCTCACAAATATCCCGACTCCTTCCATTGGACAACATGGCCTAGATTTTTGCAGAGTTGTGGAGACTTCAGGGAGATTTGAAAATGGCGAGTGGGACCCAGATCTGGAAATCCTGCCCTCCTTTCTGACAAATCCTATTTTAGCTGGTAGAGGGACAAGGGCAGGATATGTCTCTCACATGGTGGAATCCCAAGCTCAGCAGGGCAATTCAGACTCCATTTTAACTGCAACAATGGCCTTATCCCGCAGTGTGTGAGGGCAGGATTTTCTGCATCTGCCCACAAGTTCCAGTCCTGCCGTAAGTCAATGGACTTCTGTCTGGGGCGCTGCCTCGCCCGTGGCGGGTCCCACCCGCGACAGGGCTGGAAAATCCTGGCCCGGGTTACTATTTTTTAGAGTAGACATAGCTCATGGAGAGCAGTTAAAGTCTATACAACTGTCAAGCTGTCTAGTTATTTAAATATCCTGCCCTTTTAAAAATTGCAAAACACTGCCTGCCTTGATTCTGTGTATTGAAAAGATTGTGCTAGCAGTTTCAATAGCTGTTTGTTGACATAACCCCAAGTGCTACCATTATAGCATTATTAATGCTTGACCATTCTTCATAACCTCCTCATTATCACAGTGGGGGGGCTTTACGTTCAGAGATGCAATAACAACTCAAGAAGGTTACTAAAGGATTAGCTGTTTTTGATGTGGGGTTATGAATACAAATGTTTGTTTTTATAGCGGATTAAGTACTTGAGCGGTTGAAATGTATTGAGTGAGCTTTTATTAATGAAAATGCTTTTTTTATATAGTGAGCCGTTAATAGATATTTAGAATTTTATTTTATTCCATCTTAGCATGGCTCCTGAGTCTGCCCATGCTGGATACTGCATGGGTTGACATGGAGGATGTAAGGGAGAAGAGTGGTGGTGGAGGTGTCATGAGTTGACAGTTAGGTTGGCATAGGAGCTATAAAGGACCATGGAGGTAGATAAGAAGCAAGGGTTGGCGTGAGTTGGCATATATGGATATGGAGAGTATGGGGGTGGGTGGGTGATAGAACCATAGAACCATAGAAAAGTTACAGCACAGAAGGAGGCCATTCAGCCCATCTTGTCCATGCCAGCCTGAGGACACCCAGGTGCCCTTTCTAATCCCACCTTCCTGCACCCGGCCCATAGCCCTGCAGCTTACAGCACTTTAGGTGCAGATCCAGGTACTTTTTAAAAGAATTTAAAGTTTCTGCCTCTACCACCAACTTGGGCAGTGAATTCCAGACACCCACTACCCTCTGCATAAAAAAGTTCTTCCTCATTTCCCCCTACACCTTCTGCTGCTTATCTTGAATCTGTCTCCCCTGGTTTTCGAATTCTCCACCAAGGGAAACAATTTTATCCTGTCCACTCTATTTATTCCTCTCATAATTATGTACACCTCAATCAAGTCACCTCACAGCCTTCTTTGTTCTAAGGAAAATAACCCCAACCTATCTCTCCTCGTAGCTACACTTTTCTAACCCTGGCAACATTCTTGTAAATCTCCTCTGCACTCTCTCCAGAGCTATTACGTCCTTCCTGTAATGTGGTGACCAGAACTGCACACAATACTCCAGTTGTGGCCTCACCAGTGTTTTATACAATTCCAACATTATATCCTTACTTTTATATTCCATACCTCTGCTAATGAAGGAGAGCATTCCATATGCCTTCTTTACAACCTTGTCTACTTGAACTGCTGCCTTCAGGGACCTGTGTACTTGTATGCCAAGATCTCTCACTTCATCTACCCCTCTTAGTATATTCCCATTTATTGTGCAATCCCTGTAACTGTTTGACCTCCCTAAATGTATGACCTCACATTTCTCTATGTTAAAATCCATCTGCCACTTTACCGCCCACTCCACCTAACCATCTATATCGTTTTGGAGATTATGTCTATCCTCTACACTATCCACTACTCGGCAAATCTTTGTGTCATCTGCAAATTTCCCAATCGTGCTCCCCATGTTCATGTCCAAATCATTAATATATAACGCAAACAGCAAGGGTCCCAACATCAAGCCCTGTGGAACACCACTTGAGACAATTTTCCATTCGCAAGGGCGTCCATCGACAATTACCCTTTGTTTCCTGTTACAAAGCCAAGCTTTTATCCAGTTTGCCACATTACCCTGAATCCCATGGGCTTTTACTTTGCTGACCAATCTGCCATGTGGGACCTTGTCAAATGCCTTGCTAAAATCCATGTACACAACATCCATTGCACTACCTTCATCAACCCTTCTTGTCACTTCCTCAAAAAATTCAATCAATTTTATGAGGCAAGACCTTCCTTTAACAAATCCATGCTGACCATCCCTGACTAGTCCATCCCTTTCCACATGACAGTTAATCCTATCTCTCAGGATTGATTCTACTAATTTGCTCATCACTGATGTAAGACTAACTGGCCTATAATTGTTTGGCATTTCCTTTGATCCCTTTTTAAACAATGGAACTATGTTTGCATTTCTCCAGTCTTCCGGTACCTCCCCTGTATCTAGTGAAGATTGGAAAATCATCCTCAGAGCATCTGCTATCTCCTCCCTGACTTCCTTCAGCAGCCTCAGAAACAATCCATCTGGCCCTGGTGACTTATCCACTTTCAAAGATTTCAGCCCTTCGAGTACTTCCTCTCTCTTTATGACTATCCCATCCAATATCTCGCAATGTTCCTCCTGGACTACTATATCTACATCTTCCCTTTCCTTTGTAAACATGGAGACAAAATATTCATTCAAAACCCTTCCCACAGCCTCTGCATCTACACACAAGTTTCCATCTTCATCTCTGATAGGTCCCACTTTTTCCTTAACTAACTATTAATGTATTGGTAAAACATCTTTGGGTTATCTTTAACTTTACTTGCTAATCTTTTGTCATGCCCTCTCTTTGATTTCCTTATTTCCTTTTTTACTTTGTCCCTGCACTTCCTATATTCGTCTAGGCTATCTGCAGTGCTTAGTTCTTTGTGCCTATCGTACGCTTTCTTTTTCTGTTTGATCTTCCCCTGTATTCCTCTAGACAACCAGAGAGGTCTAGATTTGGCAGTACCACTCTTATTTTTGTAGGGGACATGTCTACTTTGTGCAATTAGGATCTCACGTTTTAGTGCTTCCCGCTGGTTTTCCACTGTTTTATCCTCCAGCAGTGCTGTCCAGTCCACCTCAGCCAAGTGCCTTCTCATTTCTGCAAAATTTGCCTTCTCCCAGTTCAAGACTTTTACTCCTGCCTTATCTCTGTCCTTTACAGGCTTCTCCCAAGTGCACAGCATCATTGACTGAACAATTGTTGCTTTGTGGACTTTTTCCAGATGTGCGCATTGCTTATATGATTCCACTTCAATAATGTGCAATTGATCTGTGACACCCACAGTGCCCATGTGAGTCTATGCTAACTTCACTGGCAGTTGCCAGGACACATGCGTTTTATATCAATCCTCCCATCCAATTCTCATTGACCCTGCACAGCTGCTGCAGATAAGGGCCACTTCACAGAATCACAGAATTTTAACGCACAGGAGGAGGCCATTGAGCCCACCGTGTCTTTCTGAACATCTGGCTCATGCCTCTTCTTAGGATCCCAAACTTGGGAATCACTTCCAAGGCTCAACCAGAGCCAGGTTCAAGTAGACGACTGGACACTTCATACTGATGCCTGGACAGATCTGGTTACCACCTGTAACATGGCCCACAGGGAAGGACTTACTGTATCATGAGTAACTTTGACTATACTTCAAAAGCATTTCATTGACTAGAAACCACTTGGAACTTACTGAGGCTATAAAAGGTGCTATATAAATGCAAGTCTACCTTTTTCTTTCAAATAGGAACAATAGGTATAACAACTATTGGACAATTACCAACGTTAAGAGAAAGTACACCCCTGATATAGAGGATAGTGCTATCTCCAGCAACGGTTCATTGAAGTGTGCTTCACTGAATAATCCTTTGATGCATTAATAATTATACCCAGTCCTTTCAATCTCAGATAAACCCTATCAGGCCAAAGACCAACATTGATATTCATGCTAACTAACACTGCAGCATCACCAGCTACAACAGGAACAGCTGAACTATAATAAAAAGTCATTCTTCAGGGCAATCTAGGAGAAAAGGGTTTCTTTCTGGTGGTGCTTAGAACTACACACACAGTCTGGAACTCTGGCACCAAGTAGAGCCTAAAGCAAGCGGTTTTAAGTGGTTTATTATGTTGCTGGTTCACAAATGCCTGCCAATTATTGCCCAGGTATGAGCCCAGGGTGCCTTTCTTAATGATCTCTCACCTACTCGACTGTTCTGACAAGGTGCTCTCGAGTGAATTTGTAATCATAAGTAGAAGATTACTGTGCATCAGTTTAGGGCTTTTGTGGTTGATGACCCCTAGGAGTTCAAGCTTAAGGTGACCTGGCTGCAGACTGTAGCAACTTGGCAATGCCTGGAGCAATCTGGTCTCGGTTTCCTGGCATCAATGCAGGAGGTTGTGAGGGTCCAGATGTATTGTCAACATGAGGTATGGCAACATATTCTAGTCCCTTTGCACAACTGCCCTGCTGCTGAACTGGGGTTCAAGACTCCTAATGATCTGTGGGACAGCAGGCTGCAGGATATCCAGGATCTGATTAAAGCTCTTATTCATTCAATCTTTCAATTTGCCCAAGAAAGAGAAGATAGTTGAACCCAGAATGTCCCTGACCCAAGAATGATTATCCCTGAAAGATGCTATTACTGCTGCTACAGACTCCTGTAGAAAGGATCAGTTACTCTGTCCATTGAGGTGACATTACGTTCTAAGGTTGACAGCAGTGTGTCATTGCTGTGTGACAGAACCCCACATAAGCTGGTAGTGGACTCCGCCACCCTGTCCGACATGTTGCAAAAGTTCCCTTACTGGCATTTAAATTCTTTCAAATGTTGCTGGCATTTAGAAGTCATCTTTCTTTTAAAGATTGGAACCCTAAGTTCTACATCTCTGTCCTCTTCATCCGTCTTAAGATGTGAATTAAGATTACATCGGGGCTGTCATTCTCAACTGCACATGCTCATTTGTGCTCGATGTATCAATCAGTACAGACCCCTTTAACTCAGTATCTACACTGGATGGGATAGCAAGTTCTGTGCTGGTGCAGGGAAGCCTGAAAACGAATGATGTCACACCTTCTGGAGGATTCGGTTACTCAGGCCGGAATTTTACAGCCCTGTTGGCCTTGGGAATCATGGCGGGCGGGGGCATGGGGAGCAATTCAGCATGAGGTGCAGAAAATGGTTTCATGCCAGCTTGAAATCACAGCGGGGTCACCTGATGGTGTGGATCGTGGATCCCGCTGGAGACCAGCATGAACCCGATTTGCATCCTGCTTATGGGATGCAAAGTAAGGCCCGACTAGTATCATCCCCCAATGCCCGATTTTCCGTTACACTGGCGGGAAAACACGCAAGCCCGGAACACATCTAGACAAGTGTGACGTGCAGAAGTCAGGACTTATCGTTAAGGCCTTGCTCAGATCACAGACATCCAAGGAGAAGATGATGCTGGAGCCCTACAGCTACCGGACCCTGGAGAAACATATGCATTGCATGCTGGGGGATTCTCATGGGCATGGCTCCGCCGCAAAGCGGCTCACAGAAAGTGGGAGGTCTCCGTTAATACTTCGAGTCTGCTTTGGAACAATAGCCTTGGCCAAGAGCTGCTACGGATGATCATCGATGGGGGAAGAGAGGAAGGTCCGGCTGTGAGTGGGAGAGGAAGGTGTACTGGGGTAATTGAGGTTGGGTGGGGGTGGGAACGAAGATGTGGGGGGCGGGGTGAGGTTAGAACGGTGGGGGACGAAGATGTTAGGGGGTGAAGTAGGGAGGGGGAAGGAGGTAGTACGGAGGGGGAGGGTGTAACAGGGAGAATACGACAAGTGGGGAGGTAGGTGTAAAGGGGGAAGAAGGTGTAAGAGAGGGAGTTCGGGGGGGAGAAGGAGTTCAGCGCGGGCAGTAGCTCAAAGGGGGTAAGGTGCCCATGGAAAAGATGGAGTTCAGAGGGGGGAAGGTGCCCAGGGAGAGGAAGATGTCCAGGAGGGGGAGGGAGTTCGGAGGCGGGAAGCTGTCTGGGGGGAGGAGGGAGTGGGTGGAGGAGGGAGTAAGAGAAGGGTCGATAGGATGAACGTGAAAGGGAGGGGTCTGTCTCCTGGGGAGAGAACGGAGGGTGAGTGTGGCAGGAGGGGATGGTTAATATGAGAGAGGGCAGAGCGAAGCCGGTAGGGTGGGAGGGTGAGAGTGCGTCAGTAGTGGCAGAACTGATGGTGAGGATGGTTGGTAGAACTAGGAGCTAGACATGGACCCTAGGGTGAGAAGGAGGAGTTCAGAGTGGTCAATGTGGATGGTAGTGGGATTCTCAGGAAGGTACGAAACATGCACGTTCAACTGGACATCCTGGAAAGTCAAGGGTTTGGGTTGGTAGGTAATGATGGGGAAGTGGAAAGTGATGCCGGGGGCATCCACAGTGATAGGGCAAGGACATGGGTGACTGGGGGAGGGGAAAGTTTGGGGGACCTGACAATATGCTTCACTACTACCATGGTTGTCAAAATCGAAAGTGTTGGACAGGTGCAGGTGCTGCATGGGAGTGTGATCAGTGGGTGGACGGAGGTGTAGGTCAGCTCAGATGGATAACTGAAAGAGAACCCCAGCAGGCAGCATTGAACATATTCAGGACAGTGAGATGAGAGTGATGGATGAAGGCTTCGCATGCATGGGAGAGTGCTTGCATAAGGCTCCGAAAGGCCCTGTCACACACGACCTTTTCCCTCCAGAATCACTCATGGTCTGGATGCATGCGGCGGAGCTGTTAGTTTTGGGGGGCGGGGAGGGGGGGAGGGGGGGTGCAGCGGGAGGACTTGCGAAACCTGTCAATGAAGCTGAAAAACATTACACATTATTCAGATTATAAAGTGACAAAATGTGTTCACCCTTACAACCACTTGTGCTCAGAGTTTCTTAACTTTTCTAGGTCTACCACTTCTTCTAGGTGCTGCCCTGACATCTGCAGCAGGGGAGCAGACAGGCTGTGCAATGGTTAGACAGGCTGTGCAATGGTTAGACAGGCTGTGCGATGGTTAGACAGGCTGTGCGATGGTTAGACAGGCTGTGCGATGGTTAGACAGGCTGTGCGATGGTTAGACAGGCTGTGCGATGGTTAGACAGGCTGTGAAATGATTAGACAGGCTGTGCAATGGTTAGACAGGTTGTGCAATGGTTAGACAGGCTGTGCAATGGTTAGACAGGCTGTGCAATGGTTAGACAGGCTGTGCAATGGTTAGACAGGCTGTGCAATGGTTAGACAGGCTGTGAAATGGTTAGACAGGCTGTGCAATGGTTAGACAGGCTGTGCAATGGTTAGACAGGCTGTGCAATGGTTAGACAGGCTGTGCAATGGTTAGACAGGCTGTGAAATGGTTAGACAGGCTGTGCAATGGTTAGACAGGCTGTGAAATGGTTAGACAGGCTGTGCAATGGTTAGCCAGGTTGTGCAATGGTTAGACAGGTTGTGCAATGGTTAGACAGGCTGTGCAATGGTTAGACAGGCTGTGCAATGGTTAGACAGGCTGTGCAATGGTTAGACAGGCTGTGCAATGGTTAGACAGGCTGTGCAATGGTTAGACAGGCTGTGCAATGGTTAGACAGGCTGTGCAATGGTTAGATAGGCTGTGAAATGGTTGGCCTTGTTGCCTCTGATGACTTCAGCGTGCATCCTCTGGAGAGCCAAAGCTTTGAGGGCACCAGCTTGCTTTGGCTGTCCTCCTGTGGGCCAGCTGCTCCCTCTGCGTTGACAGAAGATGAGGTTGAGGGGGTCACAGGCAAAGAGGACTCGGAGGGAGTGGACAGCATCTGAGATTCCTGAGTGGATGACCCAAGGGTGTCCAGCTGCCACTTCTTCTCCCTTTGGGTGTCCGAGGGCCCCAGCCTGACTCCTTGAGGGGAAGGAGCACCAGTAGGGACGGTGAGGTGCCCCGTTCCCCTCTTTCATTGCCACCGCACAAACTCTCCCATGGCTACCACGATGGAGTGCAGGTCTGTGTGCATCTCCACTGAGATGGACCAGAGTCTCCATGGCATCTGCTATTCTTCCCATAGAGACCTTCATGCAGGCAGATGTGCGCACTACTTCATCAGAGTGCAGGCAGGCGCACTCCTCCAACACATGTACCACTCTGTGTTGAGGACTTCCAACAGATCTGCACGATGTTCCCCGCCTTCTGATGACTCTCCACAATGAGTTGGAAGGCCGAATCCAGAGGCTCGTCATCTGGCTCAGCTGAACCTGCCTCCTCCTGCTGCGGACACATGTCCATGCAGTGACCACCAGATTGTGAACCCGAGCCTACTCTAGGGTCAGGATTTTCTGTTCGGCAGGAGGGGTGGAGCGGGAGTGGGTGTGGGCGGGCGTGGACCTGATCACCGCCTCCAATCTGGCCCATGCTGCCATTTTACGCGGACGGGCCAATTAAGGCCCGCCCAGTGCAATGCATGATTCCCAAGGATATGGGAGTAGGCGGGCGGGGGCAGGGGCGGGAGGGCACTGTCCACTGGGTCCAATGGTGACCCGGCGGCCTGTTTACCTGAAGCACTGGCAGCCTTTGCAAGGTTGTTCACAATGGCACGTGGAAAGGCTCACCAGAGGGCTTCTGGTGAGCAGGCCAGTCCGGAGGGTAGGGCAGCAGGACAGGCCAGGCTGGAGGGTAGGGTGGTTGGGGGGCGGGGGGGGGGGGTGGCGGGGGGGCACTGTGCCCCTCGTTCCTCAGATGACTGCTTTGCTACCCTTCTCCAGGAGGCGGCAGCATGGCAGGAGGTGCTGGTTCCACAGGACGGGCGGAGGAGGCCCCTCCACATGACGAAATGTGGAGGTGGTAGCAGAGATAGTGAGCTCCCGCGACGTGGTGCAGCGCACCTGGATCCAGTATCGCAAGCGCTTCAACGACTTGTTGCGCTCTGGCAGGGTGAGTACCGTGTTGGCATTGGGCATTTAACCCAGCAGGTAGGCTTTCCACCCTGCTTCCAACCCCCGCCCCCCCCCCCCCCCACCTTCTAAGTCTGAGTGTAGTGACTGCATTGAATTATTGGCGGCATATGTTGTTTGCTGGGTGGGCC